>NW_025113020.1:4265054-4325981 GCF_010416935.1 Polistes fuscatus
CTTTTATTTTTATCTTTCTAAGAATACAATTAAGAACTTTTATTATTATTATTATTATATATGAATCTACAACAAAAAAAATAATTTAATTAAAATTAAATTATATATATATATATATAATATAATAAATAATATAAATATAATAATATATAAATATAAATAATATATAATATAAAAAAATTTATTAGTATTATAAATATATTATTATAAATATCAAATTTATTAATATTATATATATATAATATATTAAATTATAATATATATATAGAGATTTTTTTTTATTATTATTATTATTATTATAGATTGAAAGAAAGTAAAGGAAAAATATTTGTGTTGCAATGATTGCAGATAGAAAAATGATGACGTTCGTTTAGATTGGCCATCGAAATACGTTTCTACGTCCTGGAATACTAATGCAAGTATGATACATGCTTTTGCGCAAGTTACAATTTTGCAACGTTTCAACTACCTACGATTCTTTCATTCCAAGTAGGATACAACCTACAAGAACCTTCTCCGGATTCACTTCTGGAATCGAATCTATGATTATTGATTGACCTAATGGTTTAATTGCACTAAACAATAACTGAAATTAATGAACAGAATTTTACTGTGTGTTTCGGTTTCGTTGCATTTTTCTTTTTTGTCAGAAAGAAAAAGAAAAGAAAGAAAAAAAAAAGATAAATTGTTTGATTCACATTGATTTCGTTTAATACTTTCTAAAAAGTAGAATTTTATTTTGCAAGTATTTACATTTATTTATTTATTTATTTATTTCAAATACAATTTTGAATACGAGTGTTGTTGTTTTTCTTTTTGTTTTTTTCTTTTTCTTTTTAAAAGATGTTTGTGCATCTTTTAAAAATAAGACACACTATTAAACGATTACGTTACGTTTCTTCTTATTATTTATTACTCATGTTCTTGTTCACATCCGTTTCTCAAAAGATATCTTACAGTTACTTTTGCAAATGATAAATGCACCGTTGCACTTTGGCTTTTGTAGTCGTTGCAACAGTAGGAGAAGAAGAAGAAGAAGATGCACACATCTAATTACAGGTTTTTGTTTAAGAGTGATGCAGTACAATCATACATGTGGAATGAAATTGAATATATTTATGTGTTGCATTAATGGGACGCAACTTTGAAGAAGCAAGAAAAAAAGAATAGGAAAAAAACAATTTGGATAATATTTCGTTTCATTTGTATTATCCTTTTTAAATAATTTCTATTTCATTTATATACAAAAGTTTTATACGAATTTTTATTCAACTTCATATATATATATAATATCAATTTTTACATTAATATATTGATTAAGACTATAAATTCTTTTCTTTTTTTTAAACAAATTCCGAGACAATTATTTATAATATTTATCAATGCAATTATCTACTTAAATAAATAAATAAATTTCAATTAATAAATATATATATATACACTAGATGTTACTAAATATAACTGTTACTAAATATAGTTACTAAAAAAATCTAGTATATTAAACAAATTCCAAGACAATTATTTATAATATTTATCAATACAATTATCTACTTAAACAAATAAATAAATTTCAAATAATAAATATATATATATACACTAGATGTTACTAAATATAACTGTTACTAAATATAGTTACTAAAAAAGTCTAGTATATTTAGTTTTATAGTTACTATATATACATATAGTAACATCTTAGAGTCTATTTCATTTTATTTCAAAAAAAAAAAAAGAGAAAAAAAGGAGGTAGTAGGGACAAGTATGAAAATAAATGTTGGACGTTAACCGGTGTATATAAAACTTCGCATATATATACCGGTTTGACTGGGACAATACCAGTTTTGGAGTATGCTTGTTCGGTCAACTTACAGGATTTATAAGATCATATGCGTGTTCATTCCCTCCTCCTAGACCGAGTAAAGAATTCATTCTAACGGTCTAACACATTATATTCTATTTACTATTATTTATATATAATCATGAATTAATGAAATGATCAATCATGTTCTGATCAAGAGGGTGGGTTTTATTTTTTGTTTACCATAAACAGTTGGAGATTAAACTTTAATATCATGTAATGCTATTTATAATCCTGGATAACATGTTCTTGGGTTTTACCTTAAACACAGTTAGGATTATATTTAACTTAAAGTATAACTTGGATGATTTGAAATAATCCATGAATTAATAATTATTTCTTTCTTTTTTTCTCTCTTTTTCATAGAATCTTTTTAAACAAACTAACCCAATGTACAACACCATGGTCAGAATCGGTAACACAAAGGAAATAGTCATGATACGTGATATCTTACTGTTGACGATGCGTGACGCACGTACATCACATGCCTTTTTCTATGTACATTCTATATACTTTTGTATGTGTGTGTGTGTATACACATTTATATATACATATGACTAACTCTTTCTTTCTTTCTGTATTATACACGCACACTTGTATCATTTCTTTTAATTCGTGTTGCACAATTAACTATTTCTTTTTTTCTTTTTTTGTATTTTCTTTTTATCGTTTAGTTAATTACGTTATCCGGTGTTTAAATTCCATTTCATTATCTTTTGTTCGCATTTATTACCTACGTTCTTTTCTTTTTTCTTTTTTTCAAATATAAAATAAAAAGAATAAAGAAAGGGGGTTGGTGGGGGGAAAAAAGAAATTTGATAATAATGATAACACGATTGATCTAATTTTAATTGGATTTAAAAAGGACAATTTTCTTTTTCTTTAATTTTATTATTATTCATCGTTCCCCGTAACAACATTGTTTTTCCTTAGCTATGCAATTATACAGTTAAAACTCGTTACAATAAAATTGCAGCTATTATCTTGAAAGAGAAGAAAAAGTAGAGAGGTTCGTATGATCTAGAGAGTAACTAGTTTATTTACCATTTATATATTGTTTCTATCGAATGAATAAATCGAATCTAAATGATTGATATCGTTCGCCTATTTAATACTCTTTAACCTAATTTTATCCTTCCATCTATACAAAAATGATCTTACGTTCTAACCGGGGTTAAAATAATAGATATGATTTCTTTTTGCCCCACCCACCCCTTCAACCCCCTAGTTCTTGTATATACTGCAATAAATCAAATCAAATCAAATCAAATATTTGAAATTTATGTGTGTTTTACGAAGATTGAAATGTAAAATTGATTTGGCTATTTGAAAGAATTTGAAAGTAAAATAATGAAAAAAAGAAAAGCAAGAAAAAAAAACCTTTATAATAAATACTGTAATAAATAAAATAAAATATATATTATATATTTTTTTCAAAAATCTATTTTTATATTTTATATATATATATAAATTTTATACAATTTTAATTCTCTACGATAAATATTAAAATTAAACGATACTTCAAAATAAAAATAATATAAAAAGAAAAACTAACCCTTATAAAAATACTCTAACAAACAAAAAAAAAATTGAAAAAAAAAAAACATATATGAAAAATATAATAAACTTCATATTATAAACCACCTTACATTCAATACAATTGTTAATTTTAAAATTGATTGAAAAAAAAAATATTTTACAAAAAGAATCTAGTGACAAAAAAGTGTTAACAAGAAAAAGAATCTGGTGAATAAAAAAGAAACTAGTAAACATTGATGGAAAAAGAAACTATGAGTAGTGATTTATGGAATAAATAAAAGATATAGTGATAGGATTGAGTTTGTTGAAATAATACGAAGGGAACACCCTATAGAAAGGTTCGAGGGCGTCAAGGGAGGGTCCGCCCTTCTTTGTGAAAGGGGGCTCTGACCTCGATGGCTCGTCGAGTTCGAGGAGGCGCTTCCAACTACTATATATATATACACACACACACATACACACATACAACATATATATATATATACACTCAGAACAACTTGCTTTCTTAGGTTCTTCTTTCTTGCTTCGAAACGAACGAACGAACGAACGAACGAAGACGAACGAAGCAAAACTGTTGGCTTCGTTTTATTCACTTGCATGTCGTTCGCTTTCTTCGTTCTTTGGCAGCTTGCCTGACCTCGTTGCCAAGCAACCATAAAACGAACTAGGCGTCCCTTTTATCCTTCCATTTTTCAAACTTCCTAACATCGATATATCTCACATCGTTTCTATACAAATTAATTAACAAATAAGTCGTCTAGGAATTTGTTATCATTATATTTTGAAATGAATAATAAATAGTATGGTATTCTGATTTTTTTTTTTTTAAAGAAAAAAGTATTACGATATTTTATAATTAAGTAAATAAATATTATTCTTTTTTAGGGTGTTTCTTTGATATAATAAAAATTCCCTATGTTATTTTTGTATATATGTATATACCACAGATGTTGTATCTCCAAGTAGTCGCGTAGTAGCATCGTAGCCAACGAGGGAACAGGTCGTATGCAAATGATATAAAGAGGATAACGTAAAAGGAAGAAAATAAAAAAGAAAAGAAATAAAAAAGGGAAAAGAGAAAGAAAGAAAAAAACATCTCGTTCACTGATATAACCAGTTGCTTCAACGTATATATATATATATTTACGAAAAATGTAACACCTGGAAAAAAATAATATTATCTGGAATACTTTTTTAATGTGTCTCTACTTCGAATATAATTCTTTTTTTTTTTTCTTAGATTGATACGGTTTTTGATAAAAGATATATTAATTTACAAATCAAACAGGGAGATAACAATAAAACGTTTTAGATTGATTTACAACTGGGGATATATATTATTTACATTTCCACAACAGGCGTGTTACTAGACGAGATTATAATAAAAATTATCGTCACGAGCAAAGATAAAACGTACAATTAAAAAAAAAAAAAAAACGAAAAAATCTTTGCAAGCGCGTCACGACGAGTGGTAATTATTACGAATTCAAATTTGACACGATTTCGCGCCGTTTCGTAAACGTCGTCGTCCCCCCACCCCTCCCCTACTCGCGAGAACGAAATTAACCGATCTTAACCGAAGTGAAATCGGTTAGTGTATAGGATATACCATGTGAACGAGATTGAGATGCAGATGTAAATGTAGATGATACACCACGTTTCGAAACGGATCGTGATCCAATTGTAATAAATAACGAATAAGAATAATAAAATGCGTTCGACTTACCCATATGAGCGAGGTCAATAATCGGAACTTCGCATTTGCTCAACAGGGTCTCGCAAGTTTTCGTTACGATCGGTGCACTCGTACAGCAACTCATCTTTCTTTATTTCTTTTTCTTTTGGAATAGAAGAAAAATTCAAAATTGTTGTTGTTGTTGTTGGTAGTGGGAGTAGTGGTAGTGGTAGCGTCGTCCTTCCTTTTACCTCTCTCTTCTTTTCCTCCCGGAAGTTGATCCGAAAACTTGTGAAAAATAACGACAAATTCGTGATCGCGTTTAACGCAAGAAAAAACAACAACAACAACAACAAAATCATTTACAAAATAATATATACGAAAAAAGGAAAAAAAAAGAAACAGATAATTCACCTTCTATTATTTTCTTTTTATTTCCCTTCTTTGCCCCGTTATTCTTCTTCTTCTTTACGTATAACAACACAACAAACAAACCACGCGAGAAAATGAGAGTGGTGGTAGAGGATTACAATGCAAGGTAAAGAAAAAAAAAGGACAGGTAAAAAATTATGCCTTATAAGGATGAACGGAGAAAAAGACATAAAAATAAGAATTAGAGGAAAATAATGAAAGAGAAATAATATTAATAGAACACATTTGACACTCTAAAACACGTGTAGGAACTCAATAATCGTCGTTGACGTCGTAGTTTCCACGAATCGTAAACGATATCGTTTCCTTCACTGGAATATCCAATAAATCATGCTACAGATCACACTCCGTAACGTATTTTCCGTTTTTATTTTTCTCTTTTTCCTCGTTTCGTCGTTGGTAATACGATGCAATGTTGGTCTCGATTCGAAACAACTCTAACAACACTTTTTCTAAACGAGAAAGATATTTATTTATCCTCGATATTAACGTAAGTTAATCAAATGAAAATCTTTCGAGATAATTTTATTTTCCGAACGGACAGAAAAAAATCAGATCCTTTTAACGGTAACCGTAAGATACAAGTTTATTATGGGGCTGATGGTGGGGTAAATAAACGTGTATAAGGCTGTGAACTTGTGGGCACATGCTACGACGGGTGAACGGTATTTGCGTGGCCTTAGAGACAAGCTAATACTTGTTAATAAAAATACGAGGGAGAAATATAGAAGAGAAATAAGAGAGAAATAAATAAAAAGTAAGGAGGGAGAGAGAGAGAGGGAGATAGAAAGAAAATAATGAAAAGAAGGAAAGAGATAGAGGGTACGCGACACGATGTTGCGCGGGAAAGAACGGAAACGCGTTGATGACTGACGCGCGGATACTGGCCGACTGATGCCAAACTCGTACGAACGGTGAATAGCGGCGCGCGCAGAGATCCTTCCTACGAACTTACCCGAACGCTAGCCGAACGCTAGCCGAACGCGAGTCGAACGTTCACGAATCTAACCGAAGTCGCGATTCTACGAGGAAACTTGTCCTTCGGAGGCCCTACTTTTTATCGTTGCGCATGCGCACATTCAAACAGGTTATTACAATGCTCTTGGCTCAGGTAATTTAAAATTTATATTAAAAAATATATATATATATCTCTATATATATATACATATATATATCCATTCTATTTTTTTTTGTATTTTTTTATTTCTTATTCATATTCTAATGCGTTTACCGCGAAGGAATATTCTAGTCCGTCGTTTATTACCTTTACGAATATTATATTAAAATGTTATATCTTTTATTAAAACGTATGCGTACGAGATGAGAATATTCAAATAATCGCGGGATTATTTTGAAAACATTTTGTACGATCAAAATTGAATGCTTCTTTTTTTTTTTTTTATTATTTCAAGTTAAATTATGATTATATCTCGTTCTTAATCCATATTTGGATATGCTTTGATCTGTAGACTGCAACTTAATACTCTTATCGCTAAAGGAATTGTGCTCGTTCTTATTGCGATTTTTAAATTTAGCAACTCTTAGGATATTTCGAGCATCGTCGTCGTAGTCGTCGTAGTCGTCGTCTTATGGCGACGGGAGAACTTCAGTAATGCAAAACGTAGACCAAGTCGTTTCGTCGTGCAACCAACCAACCAAGCAAGCAACTAACCCAACAAAGCAACTAATTCAACCAAGCATCGTCACAGTTCTATTAAAGTCTGCGACACTGCGTACATAGAAATATCCCCTATTTCTGGATAGAAGTAAGTACTAGATTCCCCTAATAGATTTCCCTACTTATTTATATAGAAATTAAATATAAAGAAAAATAAATATAAATAAATATATGTTTATACACGTGCAACGTGATCAACGTTCTCGTAGATTTCAAATATTCTTCATATCATCCACTTGTAAAAAACTTCATTGTAATTAGAGTAAAAGATATAAAATAATTAATAACAAAAACAACAAATTACGTACCTGATTAATTAAAAAGGATCGTCGATATCGAAAGAAAAATGTTTCAAAAGTTAGTCGCAGTTCGTTAGAAAAAATCCTTTCCCAATGGGGCTTTTTCCAAAGCACTTCTCGTTCGATGCTTTGCGCTGTACTGATCCAGCTGTGTCGACTACGAAATTCAAATAGGGGGATCCACTAGTTCCCCCTACCCCACCTACCTACTGTTGCTTTCTCAACGATTATGCTTCTTCCCACCTTTTAAGAAACAATTTACTTTCAATCATAATAAACAATAGGCTTGTCTTCATGGATCGTTGACACCTTCTTCTATCTATTATATCCACGTGACCAAATCTTTCCTCGCGCTTCTACAAACAAATATCATTTGTAAATTGACTATAGCGCATTCTTAAAAAAAAAAAAATGTGAATATACATTCGTTTACATTATTTATTACTTCTTGATGTTTTACGTAGTAGATATATAAATGTGTTTGAAGAAATCGTGTTTGAAACGCAATGCGTCATATTAAATCTTCCAAATATATTTCTAATATGTGTTTTTTAATTATTTTTAAATAATTATTGGTTTTTTTGTTCTTTTTATCTTTTTTTTATTTCCTAATTATTTGATCTTAATTATATTTTCCTTATTTTTCCATAATTTTATATTTCGTCTTTGCCCGTATATTTTTATGAAAGTTCGAACAATTCAACGAATTCGTTTGGTTAACAAACGTTTCCTTGATATCCTATGTTCCTCGTGAGTACTCGGCATGATTCTTGCTATCTCGGAAATTTCCATATTATATTCAATAGTCGGTGAGCTACTACTATAAGAGGTAGAAGAATATAATTTGTTTTTTCCAATTTTCTTTCTTCTTTCTGTCAAAGTATATTTATTTATGGGAGATAAACGTTTTATCTTTATCCCTTTTTGTTCAGACTTAATTTTATCTCGTGGATATAATTTATTCATTGACGATGTTTTATTACGATCGTTTCTTCTTTTACTCCAACTGAAAACAATCAATTTAATCAATTTAATAATAAAGATATATTAATTCTCTTTAATCCGATTTAAGAAAAAAAGGAAAGAAAGAAAAGAAAAAATGTTAAAAGTAATAGGAGTCTGTAAACGATCTGGATACTTTTTATCAAATAATAATTATCCCTTTCGTTGAGATTATGCTCACCTATGTTTAGTTTTTTTTGAAAGAATACAAGTAGAATCATCGATCGAGCTTAAGGAAGATACAGGAAATTGAATTCTTTCGGAAAGTTTATCTATCATCTACAAGAAAAATATATATAAAATATAAATCATTTTTTAGATAATATAAATATATAAATATATATAAATATAATCGATGATTTATCAATCGATAATTAATTAATATCATTTTTAAATGATATTTATATACTCTTGCTATCAAATATGCTAAGAGAGCTTGCGTGACAATTAACGTGCTAGTCATGACGTATGCGATCACAACGATCCTAATTAAAACTGGACTGATAACTTCCGCACAACCGTTCTCATTGATACTTTTAATATCCTTATCCATCATCTCGGAATGTATACATGGAGTCATTGAACGTAGACTACAACAACTAAACGGTACTCCTCGATTGCGGTATTCTTCATCGGAGATTCTTGTCTCATAAATCATTTCGTCGCGTGGCGCATAATCAACCATCTGAAACAAAACAAGAAATTATAGTAAGCATATATTAATATCCAAGTGATAGTATATATATGTTCTTATTATTACTATTATTAGAAAATATTATATATATATATATATATATAGATTATATATTATGTATTATATATAATATTAATAATAATTAATTAGTTAATTATAAATTAATTACAAATTAGTTCTTATTATTACTATTATTAGAAAATACTATATATTAATTATGTATTATATATAATATATATATATAATAATTAATTAGTTAATTATAAATTAATTATAAATTAGTTCTTATTATTACTATTTTTAGAAAATGTTATATAATAATTATGTTATATATATATAATAATTAATATAATATATATGGAAAAAGAAATATTGAACTACAGATTATTATATTTAACCATCCGATTTTTTACATTAATTTGTTCTTTAAAGTTGATCATCATTTTACCTGCCAATCAAAAAGGAACCAATCTGTATATGAACTATGGCCACAACATTGGAATACAAATTGTAACTCGTCTATGGCATATTTGTAGGATGCCATGTTAGCATAGAAATGCATCGAAGCGTTGAATAAATTCACGAGAGTTTCCTTTTTAACGCTAATGTGATAACCAATCGAGATCAAGGTAACAATGTTTAGGACAACGCAAGTTGTTATTATTAATAGGAGAAATTTCAATAGTTTCTTCGGTTTTATATTACATTGTGGTATTTTGTATCTAAAAAAAATAAACAAAAGTAATAATAATAATAATAATAATAAATGATTTACACGTATGTTATAAAGAATTGGACAAAAAATGATATATCTGTCTACATACTTGCGTATTATACGAACAATTAATATCGCAGTTGGCAAACCAACGATAATATCGAGCAAGGTGAGAAGTACTGGACGTAAACCACCAGCAAATCGTATTACTTGCCATTCAGCTATTATTTCCAACAACAACATGAAAAAACGTTTCATTTCGAATATTGCCAGGGTAAGGGATACCCCATAAACGAATCTTCCCTCCCAACCGCAATTACAAGCAATTGTTTGAATTCTCTTCTTAAATATTATCGGATCTAAACGACCACACTTACACTTCCACGAATTATTCGACATTCAACAACGCAATTACTTCGAACGAATTAATAACAAATGTTTATACTTGATCTGAAAAATAAAATGTACGAGATTAAAAATGAAATAAAAAATATTAAACGAAAGATTAAAAGCATTGAATTAAATAATTTAAATAATATAATATATATAATAAATATAATAAATAGTTAGATAATTTATTATATTTAATTATAATGGGAAAAAACCCGTGTTAACATATAATAAACAATGGTAGCAATATTTTAAATTGAACAAACAATTCCGTGCGATAAATATTTGTTTACTAAAAATACGAACAGTAATAATTATTGAATTGGCAAATATATTTAGTCAACTCGTGACCGTAATTAATCTCATAAATGCCTGCGTCACAGTTGCATGCACTCTTTGCATATAGATACATTACATTTGTATGCATATTTACATAAGAACATATACATTTTGTTTCTTTTTTTTTTAACTCAGATATTAAAAATAAAATTGTAAAAAAATAAATGGCCAACGTTTTTGATCTAGAAAATCATTTGTCGTAAGTGAAACGAAATGAAATGAAAATTAATGGAAATGAAAATGATTGAGAACATTTTTCATTGATCAAAAAATTACCTCGAAAAAGTATAAAACGAACAAACAAAAAGAAGAAAAGAAAAAATAAAAAAACAAACACATTAAACTCTTCTTCGGGATATTTTTATCGATCTTTTGCAAAGAGTTTGTTTTTCTTCGATCGATCTCCGTATAGACGACAGTTTATCTTCTTCTCCTTCTTCTGCTTTTTTTTCTTTTTTTTTGTTCTTTTAAAAAAGAATCTCACGTTTATAAATTTTCACAGCAAAATTATATGACGGGGAATTCGAATTTTGGTAAAAGCTGTTAAAAGAAAGCGAACAGATAGGAGAAGAATGACGTAGGTAAACGCGAATAAGAATTTTTTTCAAGGCCATCTAAGAATCATCGTTCTACGAATACTTACTTTCAATTAATATACCATAGAAAATTGCTAAAGAAATATATTGGATTTTCTTAAACGTATTTTTTTTTTTTCAACGCATATTCTTTTCTTTTTTTTTCTTCTATTTTATTATTATTATTAATATTATGATTATTATTGTTATTGTTATTTTCGTTGGTAGTTCCTTTTGGATTGGATTCTCAGGATACGTGGGAAAATTGGTTGATTGGTTATAATTATCTGTAGAAATATAAATATATATTTTAAAATAATAAATCTCGTATAATTTAATAATATTTGTAAAAATTGTTATACGTTTTATAATATAACATATTTTGATTGTAACAAAAAAATTATTATATTTCTAAGCTTTTGATTGTTCTTTTTTAGTTTAAAAAAAAAACTATATCTATATTAATGTATAGACATATGTATTATTTAATAATATACATGTTATATATATTTAATACTAATGGTACATTTTCTTATCTGGGTTATTTAATATCACATTTCTCTTGTATAAAAGTTTACTCGTTTACAATGATGAAATTTGTTGAAAATAAATGTTTACCTTAGAATTATATATATAAATCTTCGATAAAATTGACAGATCATCGAGATCAATACCATAAGAATACATATTTCCAATGTTTTTGACAGATTTCATTTGGATATGTCATATCGGAATATGTCAATTTTCGCTTGTTTTATACCAAAACTCCAATAAGCAAGGAGCGGGAAGTGTTGGATTAAATATATAGCAAGTATCATTAGATAATTAAACAAAGTACGGAAAATAACTGACCACCAATATTTGGTTGGCATTAGATAACGAAGTACGAAAAGTTCAATATTAAATAATGATTTGCTGTAGAATGACATGGAGTCGTAATCTGAAATAAAAAAAAAAATAAAAAACAAGAAAGAAAATTAATTAATTTCTTCAATTGCAAACAAACAAAAAATAAAGTCAAGAAAAAGCATTGCAATACTCTATGATAAAACACATAAATTATTAAATTATTAAGTTACAGTATTATATTTATTATTATTATTATTATTATTATTAATATTGTTCTTTTTTTGTCTTAATTTAAGATCTTCAAATAAAATATATATTCAATATAATATAGTAATAAAGAATATAATAGAATATTTTGTAGAATATATAAGATTTTACCTATTTCAATATTGCGATTGTTATTAATATCTGCTAATGATGCTAAATGTAACGTTAAAGCACTGAACGCAGCCGGATCCAAAGCTGGAAGAAATGGCCAAAATCCTTTTATTAACATTTGTCCCATTTCGTCGAAGTTTTTCTTATAATTAATCACAGAAGTTAAAAATACTTTGTCTAAAATTTTAGAACAAAGGGCGCGCGTTTCTTCGACCGTTTCCATGCACACATTGTATCTGAAAAGAAAAAAAAAAAGAAAAAGATATAAATTTATATTCATTCGGTGTAACATATTATTTCTATTTTATCTTTGATTAGTTATTGTGTTGAAAAGATATAAATAATAATTAATAATAATAATTAATTTATACGAACTTATCTTCCATTCCAAGGGTACAACCAATTACTCGCCAAAAGTGTACAAAACCTTCCATTTCTTCATCAGTTGTGTATATACCAAGTTGTTCATTACATAAAAGAATATAACCCATAAACCCAAATTGAGCATAAGCCATGTCAGCTTGCGAAACTTTGCTTATTCCAGCTTTATCTGACCTTCGAAATACAATGCAATGTTTCTTCCTGACTATCTTCAAAGATTTTAGGAACCTGCAATATATATATATATATATATATATATTATTTCTTGATCAATTTAATGAATTCTAATTATTATACAGAATTATAACAGTAATTAAATCTCAAATAAAATGAATAATAAATATATAACTTACTCTATTTGTTTAAAGGGTTCCTTTTCGTACCAAACAAACATATGTAATAGAGTTGAAGTGTATCTTCGAAAAGCTAGACACGGTGTACTAGTTTGTTTAGTGAATTTGATTACGTCAAGTACGGAAGGTATTGTTAATAAAGATATTAATCCTGCCAGTTTGGCTATCAGCATTGCGAAGATATTATTGCAGAATGCCCGTTGACCCAGATGAAATTTTTCTGGATCGTAGAACGAAGGTAAATCAAAGTCAGATGAATTTGTGTGCACCGGAGCGTTACTTCCATCGTTCAAAAGACTTTGAAATCTCTTCTCAACCGAATCTGCCAATCAAAAATCAAATATATTACAAAATTAATATAACATATACATTTATTATACATTATCTTATACCTAATTATATTATTTTAAATATATCGCTTATTTTTCTTAAGACGGACAAAAATATTCTGTTTTAAGGCGCTTTAAGCGTTACAGCTTCAAGGAAATTATATTATTTTTTTTTTAATGAACCGCATTCTTTCACCGAAACATTCTACTAGTTTATGAAAAAATGAATCTAACGAGGAGCAACAACGCGTCGACCATTAAGCGACTTTTATCGACAAAATTGTGAAATCCTAATATTAATAATATAATAAATAAATAACTATTATATTAAAATAATTGAAATTATATTTAAATTAAATAAAATAATAAAATTAAATTAAATATAAATTATATTTAATATATAATTATATATATATAATCTCTTGAAAAATTGATTTTATTTTTTAATACTGATCTTATTATTCATAAGGAAATTATTTGATATCACGTTCAATAATAAAAGCAGAAAATTTCTATTAGCATTACAGACCTTTAAAATGTACATACATTTATGTAATAGACGCACGATGAATAATAAAATCAACGCGTGTTGCATCCTTAAACGTACACGAATCTCGTATGTAGAAAATAAAAATGACCAGGTTAAAGAGGATGGGGTGGGGGGGGGAGGAGGAAGAGAGAACAATAGAGAAAGAACAATAAGTGGTAGCTAATTTGATGCTTGTAAATACAACGCCAAATTTCCTAAAATAAATTTCGTCTTATCGATCGTGTAAATGATTTTTGTATTACGCATGTTTCTACACGTGTTTACGTTGTCGTATGTAATGATTTTTCTTCTTTTCTTTTTTTTTGTTTTTTAACACACAACACAACTCTTTTACTTTTCAAATGAGGAGAACAAGTGCGTTATCTTTTTTTTTTTCCTTTTTCTTTTTTTTTCTCTTTCTCGCATACTAAAACACAAAATCATTATCGTCATTATCGTAACATACCTATGTATATTTAAAATGTAATGTACTACAAGAGGCTAATGTAATTATTATTATTATTATTATTATTATTATTATATTATTATTATTATGATTATTATTTTTTTTTTTTTTTTTTGATGATCTATTTTTAGTAAAATTATAACTAACTATATATTACTATATAATAACTAATAATAATATAATAACTATATATATATTACTATATATAACTATAATAACTATATATATATATATATATATATATATATATATAATCAGGTTTTTATTGTACAACTTATAAAGTTTTTTACAATGTCTTATCATTCTATCACATATATTCATATATCATATACATCAAATATATTCATATATCATTATATAACTAACTACTTTTTTATATTCTTAGGGATAGATTTTTTTTTTTACTTTTTTTTTTTCTTTTTCTTATAAATCAATCTTCTAGTATTCTCGTAATTTATATTAAAAATGATCTAAATATTAATGTCAAGGTTTGTTCGTTAAAAAAAAAAACAAAAAAGAAAGAAGAAAAGCGAATTTTTTGCTCATTATCCTCCAATTGTTTACGAATAACGCGTAATCGTTAATTAAACATTTTTTTGTGATCAAAATTAACCTTTGATTAATTAATCTCTCGTTTTCATTATGAAATATATATTTTTCTTTTTCTTCCTTTTTTTTTTTTTCATTTCAATTCCGATAAACGTATTATGCAATTCAGATATAATTTATAATTAGCAAAGGAAAAGAAAAAAATATGAAAATAAAAAATCGTTAGGAAGATAGAAATAGATCAAAGATTGCAAAATTTATCTTTTATTCCTTGAATTTCTTTTTTTTATTCTATAAAAAAGATTACGTACGGATCAAGATTGGACAACGTTATAAATAATTCATTATTCCCATTTTAAGATTTAAAAGATTTCTTTCGACTGATGACATTTCAAACTAGTACAAAATGCAAATTAAATTTTTTTGACTGTTTTATAACCCGGATGTGAATATTCATCAGAACGCAGTTATACGTTTTTACGTTGTTATATTTTTCTTTCGAAAATATAAAAGAAATTTGATAAAATTAGTGTCATTTGAAATGACGCTAAAGTTAACAAAATGTTGATTTAAATAATTAAAATAAGTGTAAAAAATACCACGAAGAAACGAAATTATTTTTATTTTTTTTTTTGGTTTCTCGCGTATAAGTCGGTAGACTGACATTTTGTTTTTAATCGTCTTTTTCGATTTATAAGAAAAGAAAAAAAAATAACAAAAGAAAAAAAAATCGAAAACAAACAATTCATTTCAAAAGAGAACACGGTACGTGCATATCCAAGGAGTTTTCTTTTTTACTTTATCTTGTAACACAAAGTATCTTATCCTTGAAATTATTTTGTATTTTTTATACTAGTTGAAACGTGCTATTACGTTTCAACAAAATCGTGTAGTATCTTATCGAATAATATTTTACACTTTTTTTGTTTTGAATTTTACCAATTGAACAAAACTAATTGTTGAGAATTTGTTATCCCTTTCTTTTTTTTTTTACTCTTATTACTAATAAACTAATTTATTGAGAAAATAATTAAAAAGAATAAAAACTTTCAGAATTATAGATCGACGTATTGTTTTTTTTTGATTCTGTAATAAATTATATCAAAAATATATTTTCCAATTATAGAAATAAAAACAACAACACAGAACCTAATGTTTAAAACATCAACATGGTAGAACAGTTAAAATCGTTAAAAACGATTACTTCTCTCCTATTTTTTCATATTTGAACAAATATTTCTTAATGAATAATAATAAAATGTAAATTAAATGTAAAATAAAATGTAATAATAATAATAATAATAATAATAAAATGAAAAATTAATGACCAAATTAAATTTAAAAATTTAGCAAACAAAAATATTTGAACAAAACAAATGTCAATATTTCTCACCTGATATTTTGCTATCATTTTTTTCACAAACTTTGTTTAATTTATTATCACTATTACTATCCTTCATGTTTTCAGTTAAATAACACAAATAATAATTATAAAGTATTCGAACAAACTGATTACGAATTCGCTACTGCACTCTATTTAAGGGGAAAGAAATATATGCAATTTAGTATACTATAAATACTTATTATCTATTACAACACAATAGAAATTGATATCACTTATTTTCACTCTATAATTTTCACAAAATATAACGTTGTTAGGTGACCTCCTCGCGTTTCAATTTGATTTGAATTTTTGTAATATTGAACAAACATATGACAAACCAATTGTAGTTGATTGTTGTTGTCAATACAAAAACTTCAGTTTATTTGCTCGTGGTCTATTTAGATGGACGCTTATACTGAGAAGATTTCAGTTGACCAAGTGGGGAAAAAGAGAAGAGAAAGGTAAGGTGGAACTTTGGTGGGGAGTTTTCTCAAGAAAAAATGAAGGTTGTGAATACTTCTCTTCAACATATGTGTTGAAGTTGTCTCAACAACATATATATATAGAGCTTGATTGATCTTCATAAAGATATTCACAACATAGACAAGACAAGTTTTTTCTTTTTACCTTATTTCCAAATTATTTTCATAAAATATTTTGAGACGAATAAAAATCTGTCTTTTTTAAAATAAAATTAAAATATATATATATATATATATATCTTTATAAAGAAAGTCAAGTTCTTGATGTGCCCACCTTTTTCCATAATTATCTTCAATTATTTTTTGGGAAGAACGCAAATCTGATTTCTTTATCCTAAAAGAAGAAAAAAAAAAAAAAAGAAACAAACGAACAATATGCCAATTGATATTTCAAATGAATCAATAAGAATTGATTGAAAAATTTTAGAATATAATTTTGATTATAATTAAATAAGAGATAAATGTTATATATGAATTCATTTAAATATAATACAAATGATTACAATGATTACCTTAAACATTTGATGATAATTAACGTTTGGGTTGATCACGATTGAAGATTATTGATTTAACATCATTACTGTTTTTTCCTGTTATTTTATTAAAATGTTATATTCATGATTAATAATAATAATAATAATAATAATAACGAGTAACTTTCTATAAGAAAGTAATGGATTCAAATATAAGTGTAGAAGAAAATATGAAATAAATTACCTGAATCGGCAGAAAACACAAATTGTGATGACGTTGCATGTTCAATAAGTTAAACATATTTTATCACTCCCCATAGATTGATATTTAAATAAAACGAAAAAGAACAAAATAATCATAGATATTTGATTGCTTGGCAGAAGAAAAAATCGAACGTCAACCTTTGGCGAAAGCCAAGAGATTTCTGATATGTGAGCATGGTTTGTGTTGCTTCACTTGTTGCAAAGTAGAAAGGGAAAGTTTTCACCTATGTTCCTTTCTTCTTCTTCTTCTTCTTCTTCTTCTTCCTACTCCTCGTTTCCGTTATAATGATCGAGAATGAAACGACAAATATTTTGAATTGTTTATTTAGGTCACGTTTATTAGCAACACCTGGTGAAAGTTTTCCAATGGTATTATCATTCCCTTCATTCTTTTTCTTATCTATTTTATTTAAATTTAAAATAAATATCAAACACCATCGTCATCATTTTCTTTCAGTATAAGATGATAAAATAAAATATTCTTCTTTTTATTTATCTTATTTAAATTAAAAATAAATATCAAACATCATCATCATCATCATCATTCTCTTTGAGTATAAGATGATAAAATAAAATATTGATTTTTTCAATAAATCCTGTAAACGTAATGTAAAAACATAAGAAAATATTGAAATATATATATATATAATAAAAAAATAAAACAATTAATAATTAATACCAACAGACAATTGTATTCCAAAATTTCTTTTTCTTTCTTTGAGAGACGAATAATTATTTATTATAGTTCATTCAAAGAATGTTCCTATTATTCATCGTCTTTTTCAAAACTCGATCATCATCTATCTTCCTCTTCGTTTTTCTTTCAATATTGTTTTCTATAAAAGAAAGAAAAAAAGGACAAAGCCAATAAATACAAAATTATAATGTTATAATTCTATTTGAAACAACAACAAAAAAAATACAAACCAAGGGAAGAAGGGGAAGAACTTTTGAAAAAACCATGTATTGTAGAATAATAATAGATTACAATGATCGTGTGATAGTAATGATATAATAAATCGTATATATATATATATATATACACACATACATACATATATACATATATACGTAAAGATAATAATAATTAAAATCTAAAATATAACACCACAAAAAATACTGAATAGATATTATCAACAATAATGTTTTTGTATACATGTGATGATGGTCCTTTTAAAGATTGGGGGTTGGGACTGGGTTGAGAAGAAACAAAATTGAAATATAAAAAAAATAAAAATGAGAAGAAAATTAATTAAACAAAATTTTATACAATAAAAGATATTAATTATACATACACATATATGTATGCGTATATACACGTATATGAATATTAAACAAAACATATACACGCACACGTATATATATCTATATATAATAAATGTGTTCTTAACACGCATAAACAATTTTTACAAAGAAAAAAAAAGAAAACAAAAATAAAATAATATAATATAATATATATGAAGTATACTAAGATTGTTTGTTTTTTTTTTTAACCCAATCGTGTGCAACGAAAGGATTATTAACAATGTATTAAAATGTGTTAAAATTTTTTTTTTCCATTTTTTTTTTTTTCATTACTATTATTATTATTTATTTATTTATTTATTCTTCCATAAGTTTGACTAATTTGTTTGTCCTGTGTTTATTCGTAATAACAAGAGATCCGAGAAAGATAATAAATATAATCGTAAAAAGCAAAAAAAAAAAAAAAGAAAAAACAATAACACAGAGAAGGAAGAACAATTGTAATAAAAAGATGGAGAAAAAAAAACAAATAATGAATGAATGGATATTATAAAATGTTTTTCGTAACTATGAAATATCTTATTATACTATTGCTATATCGATTACAGCGAGTATAACGTGTTTTATTTTTTTGGTGTATGCGTGCAAGTATGTATGTATGTATGTATGTGTGATTACACGTGTTACAGAGGCGCGAGCAAATTGTTTAAAATTTCATATCGTCGTTTACATTGTTTCCTTATTTTTCGAACTTTTCGAAAAGAATAAAAAATAGATCAATATTTTGCCCTTTAAATGTTTTTTTTTTCCTTTCCTTCTTTTACTTAATTTTAACTATGCACCGTATGCGTATTTATTTGTATGTATGTATGTTTGTGTGTGTGTAAAAAGCGAGAAAAGCTAACAAAAGTTTCGTTTCATTACAATAATTACAATTATTCTTTCAAGAAGATGCCGTGTACCTTTATCTTCATTTTATTTTTTATTAACTCTATATCATTAATTATAATTATATTATTTTCATTATTATTATTATTATTATTATTATTATTATTATATATTATTTATTATTAACGAAACGAGAAAATAGAACAAAAGAAAAATATAATAGACAAATAATATTAATAATAATGATAATAAAAAGAAGAAAATAAACAATGAGAAAATAAAAAAACCATAAAACAAATCGAATAATAATATACGAGCTTAGATATGAATTCGAGAGCCAGCTCGTTTTATTTTCAAACAAAATTAAATATAATATATCGTTCGATATCGCGTTGCTTGCACGTAAAACAAGCGTTATTCTTGTTCGAGTTAGTTTTCGAACGCACCTGACAAAAAAAAAACAACCAAACGTTCATATCTTTTTTCTTTTTTCTTTTCAAATCTTTATATTGCAATTAACTTTCATCTTGTTTTTCTTATTTCTCCCCCTTTCTTCTTAAATTTTATGTGTTTTTCTCTCCTATAAGATTCTTACTCGTCGAGCACAAATTGGTCCTCCCCAAAGCGCGAAGATGCTGCCAACAACAACAACAATAATAATAATAATAATAAGAATAATTAGATATTACTTTTACGTACATAATTGTTTTTAAATGTTTTATCATCATTATTATTCACTGAATATATTGAGATCTTAAAATTCGACTTTTGTTTGTTTCTTTTTTTATTCTATAATAGAAGCAGCACCAGTAATTAGACTGAACGACGTGTACGTATTTATGTATGTAAATATATTTATATATGGTATGGTAATCCCTTCAATTAAGTAGATAATTGATTACTGGAAAATAAGTAGTTTCATAAATAAAAATCGTGTAATTGAAACTACAATAAGCCATTTATTAAAAAGCGACTAGTAGTTTCGCATATTCAAATATGCATTTATTACCCTTTTTACCGGCAAGGGGGAAACATAAATTTATTTGTTTAGGAAATAAATTACAATGAGAACTATCCACGTGTTTCTCTATTTGCATGTAAAGCATCATAATGCAAAGCTCAGTTGATTCGAATACATTCAAATGAATCTACTTAAATGTAGGGATTATATACTGCATACATGTTTAATGTTTATGTTTTTAACCGTTGATCATTTCTAAACGATGTGTAAGATATTAAATGATCGACTCAACTAGAATTATTATAATACTAATTTTTTGTTATTGTTAAATAAAATAAAAAGAAGAAAAAAAAAGAAAAAAGAAAAAAGAAAAGAAAAGAAAAATGCACTGCAAAATGATGGTTATTGGAATATTTAATATTCCAATAGAAATTTTGTTTTTCTACTTCTAATTGACGATTATTTAAGAGAAACAAAAAAGAAAAGAAAAGAAAAATAAAATGAAGTAAAAATATAATTCCAGGCGCTAATGGGATTGAATCCGCTTTAGTATGCAATACATTTGTTATACGTATACGTTCGATATGGTTTCACAGTAAACGCAATGAATGTTAGTATCTCTTTTCACTGTGTTCAAATTTGTTCAATTTTCGCTCTTCAAAACTTTAGAAATTCCTTCTTCTTTTTCTTCTTATCCTGAAGGATTCGCCAATAAAACATTGATAATCGTGGAATTCGTTGATAAATTACAATATCGATTATTCTTCCATTGTTGACATAGTAGAATATGGCAGCGATGAGGAATAGTATATTTTAACAACATCCATGATACTATTTTTCCTTCGAATTTATTTCCTTTCTATTTCTTTTACCTTTTTCTTTCTTTCTTTCTTTCTTTCTTTTATATTTCAAATCGTGTTGACTTGGTAGTAGTAGTAGTACTGTAATTGACTTCGACAAATTTTTTTTTTTTTCTCTTACACGCGCTTACAGTTTACATGTTACACTGTTTTTCTTCATTTTAAATATCGTTTTTTAATTAATCATGATAAATTTATACGAGGCCTCGAAGACGAGTATTAATTTAATTAAACAAAAAAAAAGAAAACTGACAGAAGGATATGTCGAAAATGCTAACGTCATAATTATTTTATAGTTTATCTTTCCTCCTCGTATAATTAGAAGCAATATTGTATTTATTGGCTAACTGGGTTCACTTTAGAATGCTAATTTGAAATAATATAGAGAGGAAGACGTGTGGATTTGCTAGATCGGTCTTCGTCTATTTATTTATTTATTTATTTTAATGTGCCATTTTTCTTGTTATAATTCTTTTGCAATGCGAAGCGAAAATGTTCCAGCCCCTCTCTCATTATTATCATTAATATTAATATTAATATTATTACTTCGTTCAAATTATTATTATTATTATTATTATTATTATTATTAATATTATTATATATAGCGCACACTTTATTATCATGCACTTTTTAATCAAATGACTCATTTTTCTTCTTCTTCTTCTTATTCGTTTATTTTAATTATCATCAGAATAATATTCTATCTATATACACATAATTAATTATATTAATCGCTGGTGTTGTTTATCTTTTTTTTTTTCTCATTTTCTTTTCTTTTTTTTCTATTTTATTTTATTTTAATTTAAATTTAATTGATCGTAGCAACTAGTAGTAGTAGTACTCGCTGTTAAAAACTAGGCTATCACGATAGCACAGGACTGATCTCGTTTACATCTTTACAGTCTTGAATAGATATTTGAGCGATATCATTAATAATTTCGTCTTGAACAATAGTCTCAGTTTTTTTCAATATCGTATATCCTTGCTGAGATCCATCTTCGTTTTCACTATAACCTTTAGCATTTTTGTTACCTTTAGTTTGACCATTGGTAGTTTTTTTTTTACTTAAGGTAGTATCATCGTTGGACATACCTGGATTAATGACGACACTATTGTTAACAATTGTTTGTGATCTTTTGGGACTTTCTATTTTTTGATCTGATACGTAACGAGGCCATATTGTAGTTCGATTATTTTCTACGTTGTTTTCTTTATGCTTAGTTCTACCTACTATTATTCTAATTCTTGAATTACACTTTTGATCGGACAATGTTTGACTTACAGAAGGTACGTCATAGTGTTTCGAATTTTCATCTATTGTTGGTGTTGGTGTTGTTGTTGTTTGATTGTTCTCAACGGAATTATTAATTTCGCGAGTATTCGATGATGATGATGATGATGATGATGACGATGATGACGATGATGACGACGTTGATGACGAAGATGACGTTGAGGATGACGCAGATGTAATGATAGATTTTTTGGACGTATCATTAGATTCGATGGAAGAACTTTCGTTAACTTTTTTCCTTTCTTCTTCCTCGGTTACTACCCTGGTAACAACACACGTGAAATTTTTCGTATCATCTGTAGATGCCTTTTCCGTGCTCGTTACTTTACCATTATTTGTTATCGCATGATTATTCGTATCCTGTCTATCTACAGAGGATGACAATTCTCGTTGTAATACTTTAACAGGGCTCTTAGGTTTTGTGACGTTATCAGTCGTAGATTTATTGTGGCAATTGGTACAGGATGCTTGTTTCCCATGAGTAGGTGAGTTCACTTGTCTCTTACTCGTATTGTTTTTCTGAACGACACCCATATGTGGTCGACCCAGTCTCAATACGTTAACCGTTGATATAGTTTGCCAATCTGTCGTTGATTCGTATTGAGGCACTTGTTGCGCGTGATTCAAATGCAACTGTTGTTGTTGTTGTTGTTGCTGTTGCTGCAATTGTTGTTGTTGTTGTTGCTGTTGCTGCTGTTGTTGTTGTTGCTGTTGTTGCATTCTTCGTATATCGACTTCTATTCGTTGTTGATAAAGTGGATTAGTTATATAAGATTGATAACTAGCCGACATGTTTGGATTGACATTAGTATTTGTCGCTGGACCATATCCTAAATTAGTGGTGTTTGGATGTATATTAGAATTAACATACTGTGGCATCATTTGCCTTGGCAGTTGTTGAAATTGATACTGTGGTCCTGGATACGCAGGGCAGCTTTGTTGTGGTATATTCTGTACGATATTGTCTCTACCACGTTCTCTATAATCATATCGATCCTGTGCTATTCGTGTTACGTTACCATATTGTTGAGATACTATTTGACCTGATTGATAAATCTGATCATTTGGCCCAATTACAGACTTTTGCGATTGATAACCATAACCATCGTAATGCATATCACCGCTTACTGCTCTGGCGAAGACAATGCTAGTCGTATGATATTGAGGAGGTTGCTGGGAAGTATATTCTTGTTGTTGTTGTTGTTGCTGCTGCTGCTGCTGTTGTTGTTGCTTTTGCGTTTGCTGCTGTTGCTGATCTTGATATTGAGGATACTGTGGGACAGGTGGTTGTGCGTCGATCCAGGTTTCTTGTTGTGGAGGTGGTTGTTCTCGGTCCCGCCGAGCCTGTACTGCGTTCCACACCTCCTTCAATTCTCCTGTGATATCACGATCTTTTAAAATAGTGTATCGCCTTGAAAATATCACACCTGCATTCATCGCTTCTACAAAATCCAGCAATAGTTCTATCAGGGACGAACGTTTCTGAAATGATCATTATTTTAGAAATTAAATAATATTTCTATGATAATGTTACTTGTTTATTTTGTTATTAGAATTATTGATTTGCGTACTTCTGGATCTTCTGCATTTTTGCCATTAATACGAAGCACCTCCGGATTAGCCATAACAGCAAAGACCACAGCTTCCGCTTTTGTACGAGGAGATGGTACTCTCATACCTCCCCAAAGTGGTACAGGTTGGGACGGTCTACATGGCATTGCGATTCTATCCCAGGATAGTACATTTACAAAGCAAGGTGCTGCTGTACCCTATAATCAATAAATAATTATTAACGATAATCTCTTTCATATTTCTGATATTTGAACGCAAAGTTATATAAGTATTAACGTATTAACATTTATATATATAATATATAAAACATCGTTTGGATATTAATTATTATTGTGTGTTATATATTCCTGGTTTAATATTAATTATATATACATATATATATATATCTCTATTAACGATACGTATTGTTTTTATTTTAATCTGTTATTATATATTCATATATATATATTTGTTCGATAGATTGAAATTCTTTATTGTTTCTATAGATTTGAAACGAAACACAGGCAAAGAGACTGATCGAATGTACCTCTATTCACTGCCTCGTTCGATGTTATAACATTTATTATTTGTTGAATATTAGAATTATTCCATTTTGGAGAAAATAGTGTTGTTGCTCGAGAATACTCTATTTCATTGGAAGTGTATTCTTATGAAAAGCGCATGTTGGCAACTCAAGAGAAGACATCTCGTGTTCTCGGCAAATGTTTAACAGACATAACTGAAATAAATACATCGTATACACTTATAACAATTAATTACTAATATATAATTCCTCTTCCACCAACAAAAAAAATGTTCATCAATGAGTTATCGTAATGGAAAATTAAACTTTATTTAACTTTAGTTCTCCGTCGAAGATCAAAATGATGAAATCGGTTGAAGTTAACTTATGTTTATTATGACGCGCACAAAGAAGAAGAACGGTTGCACGTAATGGAACGATTGTTATTCAAAATACAGGTTAACTCTGCGAATATGTAAAACGGTTTTCTTTACCTGTATAAAATCTCGTATACACATGTGAGGCTGCGGAGGATTTTTGAAGATCCTAGTCCCATTTCTCTTCATTCTTGTAGCACCGCCTTCCGTCATCGTGTAGCTGTAAATAATGCTACGTTATACGACAAACTATATTTACATGTTCCCAATAATTTGACATAAATCTTAACGCAACAAATTATCCAAATGATTTAAATATATATGAACGTTATATGAACACATTTATATAAATTATTTAACCGCGTAAAATGATTGTTATTAAAAAACATTGCAATTTTCTTAATAACACAAATGCATTAACTTACCAGAAAATAATATAACGTTAATAATCGGCTTTACTTCTCTAATTGTTATACTAAATCGTCTTAAATTAATCGTAAATTAAACGAAATAATTAGCAACGTTTGAGTTTACAACGTGAAATTTCCTTCATTGGAACGCGCAATCGAAATCGATCGGAGTTAGCGACGAACGAGAATCGAAAGTACGATTACTACTAAAGTAAAAGTATTAAAAAAGAAAAGAAAAGAAAAGAAAAGAAAGAAAGAAAGAAACAAAATTCGATTCGATTCAATAAATCATAACTCTTGCATAAATAGTTCTTTTTTAACTAAAATAATACGATATAATAATAATAATAACAATAATAATAATGAACGAATATATAAACAAATAAAATATACACAACGAATAAAAATTGACGCCAACAAAACAAACGTGGCGGCACGTAATTACTTAACACACAAAGAGACACATCATACACATACACACGATTGTCTAATGTTACAATAGAAATATTACAAATGTAATTTAAAGAGACACACGCAACAAAACGTTAGCCGTCATTTTTACATCTTTAAACTCGGAACTTCGAGAGCAGCGATTTAAAAAACATTACAAAAGAATATTTAAATTAAATTCGTGGATATTACGAATGAAATATTTCTAACCAAATTGCGACAAACTTTATAGTCAAAGATTTGATTGAATTAATCGTATTTCTTAAGTACGTTTCGAATCAACTCGAAAGACTGTCAATGTAACCTCGAAATTTTCTTAACGTTCTTTCTTCCCCCCTCCGTCACCCACCCCACCCCTTCACTCTTTCTCATCCTTTTCATCACACGAATAAAACCAAGCAAGCAAGCAACCAACCAACCAACCAAGAATTCGAGCACAATGTTCATAGGTGTTACGATAAAATTCGATTGTTACTTATCGATGACATATCCTATGAAAAGTATTATTAACTCACCCTGTTGTGTTGTTTCATGCGTTAAAAAAACACCGAACAGGCGCGTTAACTGGACGACACATTATCAGCCAGCAATGAAGGAAAAGATCCATCGCTTCTTTTGTTTATTATTTTTCCGGAGACTGCGCGTTACAATACGGCCATATTCTGCGCCACTGGTTTCCCCGTAGCCAATCCACGAACTAATTCAAAACTCTGTCGCGAGCGACGTATAGCGGTAGAATCTGTAACTATTATTTTCAAATGCGCAACAATGTGAAATGACCGTAAGTTTCCGCGCGTCAATAAACGCGGGAATTTTAAATTTGAATTTTACTATTTTTCTCTCAATACATATATTACTATATAATATTACAATATATATAGAACATTATTAGAATTAAATTAATTGCCATTTGACCATTTGCCAATTTATGTAAAATTTAACTCTAATTTCCTCGAAAATTGCTGTACCTAGGAAATTATTTACAATGCATTGTATGTAGTCTTATAATATAAATTTATAAAGTTTCATAAACGTTTATAAAATTATAAGTCGCGTGTTCTCCTTGTTAATACTTTTAAAAAATGATGCAAAAAATAGTAAAAGAGCTTTATATAACGCGAATGATTTTATAACATTGATTTGTTTCGCTTAACACAATTTTGATAAATACGGAACGAATGGACCGTGTTTAAAGGAGTCACGAATTTATAATGTATAAAAGACAATTATATAGTTTTTAATACGGTATTGTACCCGCGTATTGCACATTTCTTATCTATGCGTATATCGTAGAATGCGTGTATGCAGTATACCGACAAACCAGAATCGAAAGGGTCTGTTCGATACACCATATCATTATGACGCCTTGCAGGCAGAACTATCGATGCCGGTCGATGGTATTAATAGTCGCTAACTACAGTGTTTCGTGCCGCCTGCTTACTACAGCGAGTTTCAATAGCCCCGTTCGATGCATTCTTCTTCTTTATTCTCTTCTTCTTCTTCTTCTTCTTCTTCTTGATACGTACACCATGAAACATAGAAATACTTTGATGTAATCTACATGCGAGCATTTTTTACAAAATAATATTTATAAAAATTATATATATTCTGATCTTTTTCTTTTGTTGTTTTTAATTTATTTTTATACAACGTTCAATTTATTCTATCAATATTTTATATATATATATATAAATATTTTGTATACAAATATTACTTATATATATAATATAACAAATATAATGTATTAATAAATGTAATAATAGTATTAAATATAGTTATATTATATATATTCTTTTGTTACATTATAATATATAGTATGATATTATTTATATTATAATATAAAATATATTAATTGAATAAAAATAACACAATAAAATATGTCTTATAATCCTACATTTATCCTGATATTATAAAAATAAGATAAAAATAAGTAAATATCAAAATTCTATTATATATATATAAAAGAATGAAATTCTAAAACGCGTTCAAAATGCTATCTCGAACGTCTCTATCTAATAGACCCTACACCATACAATCATCTCCTTAAATATCTTTATCCATATACTTTAACTGAACGGATATAATAAAGATTTGCCGATAAGGAGCTCTTGTTGTATCCTCACTTAGAATTTGTTAGATTATATTTCTTCTATTTTTCTTTTCCTTCTTTCCTTTTTTCTTTTCATTTCATTTTTATACTTCCAGTTAGATAACGAAATATTTTACTACGTGACACGTGTTCCCATATTAAAAGATAAACTCGTATTATTCTCTCTATTCATGAAAGTGTATTTATAATATAGAAAATTTTATTTTACTGAGAGATTTATTTTACTTCAATGCAGTTTTGTTTAACATTCTTTTCGATAAAACAGAATGGAAGGAATAACGAGCCGTATTAAATATAAAAAAAATACAAAAAAAGCGAGATAGGGGGAGGGGGCAGAGGCACGGGGGCAGGGGGAGGGGGAGTTTGCCAAGTGTATATGAAATAAAACTGATGATATAAAAAGAGAAAGCTTATGAAACCCTTTAAGAAAGCCGTGAATGCGTCCATCAACGTAACACTGAGTTTTCTTGAGATAGCCTTATGATCCATCACGATCTACAATCTTTCTTTCTTTATTTTCTTTTCTTTCTTTTTTTTTTTTGTTTCTCTTTTAAAAAGAACGACAGAAAGAGAGAGAGAAAGGTCCATAAGGATCCCGTAATGCGAAATAATGGGTTTCCACCCACTCGATGAAAATTACACGAGAGAGACGTGCCTCCTCTCTCTTCTTCTTCTTCTTCTTCTTCATTTTATTTTCCTTTTCTTTCCTTTTCTTTATCTCTTTTTCTTTCCCAATCATAAACCACCACCACCACCACCTCAGGGTTGCTGTATAATACTTAATAAAAAAAAGAAAATAAAGTAGATATTATAATACCCATCATTTCCAACGGGATAGTGATAATTGTTCGTGAAACTGCAGTTGCAATGGACGCAAATGCGCACTCCGTTATTGTTGAAATGTTTCGTCCAATGTTTTATTGTGAAATATTTCGAGGTATTTTTTATCTACGCAAAAAGAAAGCAAAAGAACAAAAATTAATAATAATAATAATAATAATACAATAATAATAATAATAATAATAATAATAATAATAATAATACAATAATAATAATAATAATAATAAATAATAATACAAGTTAATACTTCTTATAATAAAATTAAATAAGCATATATATAATACAAAATACTAGAAGCGGGGGAGGGGGTGGAGGCGGGGGAGTGGATTAAAAACTGTTGAATACTCTGATCAAAATTATGAGAATGAATGGGGATAGAGAAAAAGGAATAAGTGGTATCGACGAGAATGATGATTTCATGAAAGTTAAACAGTTTTGCAAGGGGGATCGTAAAGGAAATGAAATGAAATTAAACCAATGGGGATGGGGTGGGGGTGTTGAGAGAGAGAGAAAGAGTAAAAGAGTAGAAAAGTGAAGAACAGAGAGAAACCCTAGTCTGGCCAGGTGCGTTGAACACTGATGGTAAATGTGCCCCCCAACGAGATATGGTGGTGGTTATGGTGATGGTGGTGATGGTGGTGGTGGTGGTTTGTTCGTCCATTTAAATTAGCCGAGTGCAGCCTCCTTTCGAAAATTAATTGACGTATCGATCGGGATGAGCCTACAACGGTTGGAATATATACACATAAGTGTATAAGTCTTTATAAACTGTGTGCATATAATATAATGTGTATTTATGTATGTATATGTAGAGAGAGAGAGAGAGGATTGTACTAGAGCCACCACTATCGGTGGTATCGAGTTTTCAATACGGCTACCGTAAATTGAAGAGCTTGAAAAGGGGGGTAGCAGTATGATAAACACTTATGGAAAAATAGATAAATAAAATTAATACAAAATCTACCAACGAATCTTATTTTTGTTTATCCATCTAATCTAATTAATTTTATGTTTCTATTTCTAACGTACGTTATTATAATTTTCTTATTTTTATAAAGTTATCAATATATATAATTATAAAAATAAAATTTATACAAAATCTCAACGAATCCTATTGTTTATCATTAAATTAAACTAATCTCATGTTATATTAAAATTCTTATTTCTAATATACATTATTATAATTTCTTTATTCCTACTTTATCAATATATATTATAATATATAATTATAAAAATAAAATTAATATACAAAATCTCAAAGAATTCTATTTTGTTTATCCACACACCAAATCAAACTAATCCTATATTTCTATTTCTAATGTACATTATTACAACATTCTTATTCCTATGTTATTAATTATTGTATATATTATAATATATAATTATAAAAATAAAATTAATATATAAAATCTCAAAGAATCTAATTTTGTTTATCCACCAAATCAAACTAATCCTATATTTCTACTTCTAATGTACATTATTACAACATTCTTATTCCTATATTATCAATCTAAATATTATAATATATCTCTACTTTCTTTTTGCTTGATAAAATAAAACTAATAATAATAATAATAATAATAATCTCTCAAATTCTATCAGATCAGTTCTCATTAAACATTTCTTTAATAAACCCCCGTCGTGTAAGAAGAACCAACAGCGATTAGATTCGACAAAAGATATGCGTACATAAAAACGGTTATGTTTAGAGTGCATGATTAGGAAAGGTCGTTCCTTTTTTGGGATACCCAGCTAATACGGGTAAGGAAAAAAGATAGGTAGATAAAAGAAGACTAAAGAAAGAGTAAGAGAAAGAGAAGAAGAGTTGGGAAAGGGGCGGGGGAGGGACTTGGGGGGACTTGGGGGACTTGGGGGAATTGCCGAGAAGTTGACGTGCCACACGCAGAGACCACGCGAGACGTGTTTATAGTAATGAGCCTTGTCGTTATTTGTCCAGCGAAAGGGATTTATCGAGATACCTTGTGAGATCTTGTTGCTCGATCTTCTCCTATTTTCTTCTTCTTCTTCTTCTTCTCTCTCTCTCTCCTCTCTTCTTCTTCTTCTTCTCTCCTCCTTCTTCTCCTTCTCCTCTTCCTCTACTTCTACTTCTTCTTCTTCTTCTCTTCCTTCTCCTCCTCCTCTTCCTCTACTTTTACTTCTTCTTCTTCTTCTTCATCTTTTTCGTTTCGTTCGCACGACTCTTCGTATTATTCCTTCCTTGGATCCACACTAGCAAAAGATAAAGAGAAAATGTACGAATAAAAGGATGAATAACACTAAACTCAAACAAAACTTCGATTTTTAAATGTATATATACATGGTGTTGTATTGTATCAAGACAATTACTTTGTTAACGATAACAAATTTGACACAATGATCTTGATTAGTAATTTTCAATCAATCCATATTCCTTTTTAAAATAATAATATTAAATATCAATCAGTATTTGTTCTTTATCATACAAACATATTCTTCTTCTTCATCTTCAATTATTGTAAACTATACAAAAATAAAACAAATGTGACGATGATCTTCATTATTAATTTTCAATCAATCCACACATATACATATTCCTTTTTTTAAATAATAATATTAAATATCAATCAATATTTGTTCTTTCTCATACAAACATATTCTTCTTCTTCATCTTCAATTATTGTAAACTATACAAAAATAAAACAAATGTGACGATGATCTTGATTATTAATTTTCAATCAATCCACACATATACATATTCCTTTTTTTAAATAATAATATTAAATATCAATCAATATTTGTTCTTTCTCATACAAACATATTCTTCTTCATCTTCATCTTCAATTATTGTAAACTACAAAAATAAATAAAACAAGAGACAATATTATTTCTATAATAAAAGAAAATATTTATATTATATTATTCATATATATATATATATAATTATATATTATAAATATAATATTATATTATTATATTGATTTATATTTATATTTATATATTTATTTATTATATTATGAATATTGTATATATTTATATATTTATTTATTATTTATTATATATATATAGAATATATATTATAAATATAATATATAATAATATTTCTATAATAAAAGAAGAAAAAAAAAAATAAAAAATAAAAACAAATGATAATAGAAGATAGTATATATATATCAACCGATTTAACATTATAAAATGAGAACAAATTTGAAGGTAAAAAAAAGTAAGTGAAGAGAGAGAGAGAGAAAGAAAAGAAGAAGCACGTTCGAACGACGAAGAGGTAGGCGTTGTTGATCGTACAAGAGTGGAATCATCTTTGAACCGTCGATAATTTCTTCGTCGATCTTTTCTTCTTCTTCTTCCTTCCTTTCCTTTCCTTTCCTTTGAATGAAGAAGGAAGAAAGGATACGTTAACGTAAGTATATCGAGGAACAACCTCGTCGAGGGTCATGAGCGGCTCGTTTGCCACGTTGTGATCTTATTATACTGTAAACCGATGATGACCGTCTTTAGGTGTTGCCTTGCCAGATTTAAGAATACACCTGGCTCGAGCCCTTCTGCATCGACGATTATGGTAACGAGGCCTCTTTAGTCACCTTGACGTACTACACCTTATTCGCAAGTGTTCAATCTTTTACGATAACAACAACCAATTCTCTCTCTTCTCTCATTCCATTTCTTCTTATCACACGTACATAAACAGAAAGAGTTCAGTATGTGTGTGTGTGTATATATATATATGTATGTGTGTACGTTTAGTAGGTACATCAATTTTTAAAATGTTTCTTTTTTATATATATATCCTTACAACACAAGCAATTTTTGTTTTCCTTTAATCCTTATTGAAAAAGTTCGTTGGATATTGTGTCACGATGATAACGATTATATTTTAGGGTTTATTATATTCTCGGATATATAAGTTTTCTTCTTCTTATTCATGTACTATGGATTCTGCTTATATCGTGAAATTTTTCCTCTTTAATAATGATCCTTCGTCTTCCTAAAAATGAATCGTTATGATCACGTTTAAAATCTTAACGGTGGGTACATTGAAAAGAAAATAAAAGAAAATAAAAGAAAAATAATAAGGAATAATTAAAAAAAAATAAAGCACAAAAAATGAAGTTTTTGTGAACGAGTAACGATCTTTACCTACCACTTTCTATATTTATCTGTGCAGAACCATCGGGAGAAAGAAGATTGTGCACGAATTTGGCTTCCATATGCTGAAGGAATAAAGAAGCTCTTAAAAATATTCGCGTGCAAACAAAACAAAAGAAATATTGTAGGGGAAGGTCGAATACAAGCGTTATATTTTATCATGCCCGATGAAATTAATTAAATGAAACCCTTTAGTAACGTAACTTTATGTATATATATATATGTATATGCTATTCTCCTTTTGATAAACATTCAGCATCATTTCGATATTTTATTGTTGAATAATAATAATTACGAGAGAACGAATAGATGTCTCTCAATTTAAAATATATATATTTAATTTTATAATATTATATTGTGTGACAATTGGGTCATCCAAGAAAAATATTCTCGACAATCCTAAAAATAAAACAAATATTATAATTCATTTAGATGTATAATTCTTAATAATTTTGTACTTGCTTACTTTGACTGTCAATGAGTTGCAATGTTGTATTGAACTGACACCAGAGGGTGGTGTATAATAATCCTATAATAAATAAATAAATAAATACAAAATATATTCAATAAAAATCAGCATAATAAAATATCATAGAAGATTGAATGTACCATTGTTTGATTAAAAGTAATAATAAGTAAATAAAACAAATATTCTAATTCATTTAGATGCATAATTAAATAATTTTGTACTTGCTTACTTTGACTGTCAATGAGTTGCAATGTTGTATTGAACTGACACCAAGAGGGTGGTGTATAATAATCCTATAATAAATAAATAAATACAAAATATATTCAATAAAAATCAGCATAATAAAGTATCATAGAAGATTGAATGCACCATTGTTTGAATAAAAGTAATAATAAGTAAATGAAACAATAATAATTCATTTAGATGTATAATTCAATAATTTTGTACTTGTTTACTTTGACTGTCAATGAGTTGCAATGTTGTATTGAACTGACACCACAGAGTGATGTGCAACAATCCTAATAAATAAATAAATAAATACAAAATATTCAATAAAAATCAGCATAATAAAGTATCATAGAAGATTGAATGTACCATTGTTTGATTAAAAGTAATAATAAGTAAATAAAACAAATATTATAATTCATTTAGATGTATAATTCAATAATTTTGTACTTGCTTACTTTGACTGTCAATGAGTTGCAATGTTGTATTGAACTGACACCAGAGGGTGGTGTGCAACAATCCTATATAATAAATAAATAAATACAAAATATATTCAATAAAAATCAGCATAATAAAGTATCATAGAAGATTGAATGCACCATTGTTTGAATAAAAGTAATAATAAGTAAATGAAACAAATATTATAATTCATTTAGATGTATAATTCAATAATTTTGTACTTGTTTACTTTGACTGTCAATGAGTTGCAATGTTGTATTGAACTGACACCACAGAGTGATGTGCAACAATCCTATAATAAATAAATAAATACATACCAAATATATTCAATAAAAATCAGCATAAAAAAATATCATAGAAGATTGAATGCACCATTGTTTGATTAAAAGTAATAATAAGTAAATAAAACAAATATTATAATTCATTTAGATGTATAATTCAATAATTTTGTACTTGCTTACTTTGACTGTCAATGAGTTGCAATGTTGTATTGAACTGACACCAGAGGGTGGGTATAATAATCCTATAAATAAATAAATAAATACAAAATATATTCAATAAAAATCAGCATAAAAAAATATCATAGAAGATTGAATGCACCATTGTTTGATTAAAAGTAATAAAAGTAAATAAAACAATATTATAATTCATTTAGATGTATAATTCAATAATTTTGTACTTGCTTACTTTGACTGTCAATGAGTTGCAATGTTGTATTGAACTGACACCAGAGGGTGGTGTATAATAATCCTATAATAAATAAATAAATAAATACAAAATATATTCAATAAAAATCAGCATAATAAAATATCATAGAAGATTGAATGCACCATTGTTTGATTAAAAGTAATAATAAGTAAATAAAACAAATATTATAATTCATTTAGATGCATAATTCAATAATTTTGTACTTGCTTACTTTGACTGTCAATGAGTTGCAATGTTGTATTGAACTGACACCAGAGGGTGGTGTATAATAATCCTATAATAAATAAATAAATACAAAATATATTCAATAAAAATCAGCATAATAAAATATCATAGAAGATTGAATGTACCATTATTTGATTAAAAGTAATAATAAGTAAATGAAACAAATATTATAATTCATTTAGATGCATAATTCAATAATTTTGTACTTGCTTACTTTGACTGTCAATGAGTTGCAATGTTGTGTTGAACTGGCACCATAGGGTGGCGTATAATAATCCTATAATAAATGAATATAAATAAATAGAAAATATATTCAATAAAAATCACTATACACAAAATAGCATAGAAAATTGAATGTATCATTTACTTGGGGGAAAAATTTGCAAAAGTACAAAAGTGGGTTTTTGTTGCGTTTAGGTCAGCACGAGCGAATCGAGAGGGTATTTTCTCGGTGTCATTTCTTCCTTGCGATAGGTTGTTACCGCCGTGAGATATATCGAGCCTAATGACAGGCTACGCGATGCCGACGAACGCAATCCCTCCTCCTCCTCCTCCACCACCCTTCCACCCTCTTCCTTCTCCTCATCCTTCTTCTTCTTCATCTTCTTCATTCTTTCTCATTCCAAACCATTGCTCTTCTATTCTTCACACTTCTTTTCTTTTTTTTCCTTTTATTTCATATTGATTATATAAATATATTCTAATATTCTGTTTATCGTTAAACAACATTTAATAAATTATCTTCTAGTGATTTAGTCCCCCTAGTGATTTACTCTTTCTAGTGATTTCCATTTACATTTTACTCGAGAGAAAAAGAATCATCACGCGTATATAAATTTTCTGCAACGTAAAACAACAATAAAATTGATGAGAATTAAAAATAAAAAAGACAAATATTCTATTTAGAAATGATAACATGATTCATATTGGAAAATATAATCGATCAATACATTTCAAACAGTATATTATATACCTAGATATAAAAACAAAAGAAAAAACCCCCAAAACTCCGTACACCTTTTGTAACTAGATAAAACTTAAGAATTAAAATTACGTGTCGATTTGACGACTACTATAGTCTTTTGCAATGATCTCGTGTAATAAGAGAGAGTATAAGTTGGGACACTATTTCTACCTATCATGTCGACAAACGTTCAGACACCAAGAGAAATAAATAGAAATAAAAAGAGAATAAGGAAAGAAAAAGAAAGAAATAGAAAAAGAAGAAGAAGAAGAAGAAGATGAGAGGGGCTAGGGGGAAGCGGGAGGGGGATGGGTGGGGTAGGGGGGGAGAAAGAGAGAGATCGTATATCTCGTTCGAGCGATGGAGGCGACGGGTTTCCTCGGGTGTACGAGGAACGCGTTGGGTTCTTGCCATTTTCCAAGGTGGCTGCTTATTATCGACTTGGGCTCTTAAATCTCACAGCCCGCGTAGGCCTACGTGTGCTCGTCGAACTCTCTCTCTCCCCCCCCCCATCCACCCTTCTCGACTCCCCCAACTCCTCCCCCAGGTCCCCCAGGTCCCCCAGGTTCCCCCCAACACCATCTCTTCCTCCAACTCCTTCTTCTTCTTCTTCTTCTTCTTCTTCTTCTTCTTCTTCTCCAACTCCTTAGCACTGGAGTTGTTGCCGACTGCAATACATTATGCCTACCTAAGGCTGTTAGTGGCCACCTCGTGCTAGCGCGTTAAGTTATTAGAGAATCAATTACTCCACGCTATTGTTTATGACGGCCCAAGGGGCCTGACGTGCCCCTGCTGGCCCTTCTGCCACAATCTTCTTTCTTTCTCTTTCTTGCTTTCTTTCTTTCTCTTTCATCCTACACACTGTCTATCTTGTTCTTTCTCGTACCACCAACGTTCATCGTCCTGTCGGCGCTCTTATAAAGAATTAAATGGCGATCGTATAAATCTGATGTCGCCGTTTGACCCCTTAGAGAGTTGAGAGAATCGAACGTACGTACGTACGTACGTAGGATACGTAAGTAAGTATGTACCACCACTTCTTCTCTTTGGTTTCCTGCATAACTCTTATTGACGACGAATCATCCTTAAATAGATACGGACGATACTTACGTTTAACTATTTCTCAACTTTATCTATTAACATTTCTAAAGAGGAAAAAATATAATGAATTTTAGAATTATTTTGAACGACATATAAATTAACATAGATTTGATTTACTCGCATGATATCACGATAGATAAAGTGAAATTAATAATAATCGTTAATCGTATTCCAAACATTTTGTCTTCTTCAATTATTATTATTATTATTATTGATTATTTCAAAATAAATTATTTCTTCGTATAATAGTATCATTTGAAAAATATTAATCCACATTCGTATTATCGACAATTGTATAGATTTCCTAAAAAAAAAAAATCAGATAAAAATACTTAAACGAATGAAGAAAGAAAATAACATTAATTCTTGATACAATAACAGTACCGGTAACTTTTGTATTACCCAAAGGTTAACAAGAAATAGCGTAGGACGTTAATGTAAAATAGAGGAACCCTTCGAATAAAGATAAAAAAAAAAAGATAAGAAAGAAAAGAAAAGAAAATAAAATAAAAGAAAAGAGAAGAGAAGTTTAGCATCTAGTCTCGAGTTGGTCTGGTTGCGCGTTTGCAGCAGTATGGGACTAGCGAAAAGACGAATACTACGATGGGTGGTCGATCGTGCATGAATGTTTCATGGCTCCTAACTATCCACGAAACATGATCGATAGTCGGTTAGCACTCCACTCGCCAACACTATCTTTCCTTTCTCTCTTCCTTTCTATCTTTCTTTCTCTTTAACATCAATTCTAATACATACAAATACATACACATAGATACACAAATACCAACAAACTCTATAAAACTCTTCTACATGGTGGCGTAGGTGTGTATGGGGTTTGGGGGGAGGGGATATACACGTGAGTTTGTATGTGTTAGGTTGCACGAGGCGTAGTTCATAAATACGCGAGCATTTGGCAGTAAATCTTGGTAGCCACTGCGAGAGAACCGAAGGTGGTCTCTCACTCGTCCTCTTCGTTACTTTCTCTCTCTCTCTCTCTCTCTTTCTTCTTTTCTTTTTAACATGGTGTTTTCTCTTTCTCTCTCGTACACTCTTATCCCTGTTGTTAATTACCGTGTTTTAACACCTAGCCTCACACCACTATTACCACCACCACCACCACTAGCTAGTTTGCTTCACTTTCCTCCCTTCCCCCCCACCCCTCCCTACCCCTTCTTTCCTTTTCCTTTCTTCTTGCTTGCTGCAGGGGTTAAACGGCGCCAGGGTCCGCCGTTCCGCCTCTCGGCTTGAACGCGCCCTTTACGACGTTTCGACCATTATTTTATTCTAATAGTCTTCCTTTATTCTCACTATCTTCTTCTTCTTCTTCTTCTATATATTTCTTGGTTTATTATTATTATTATTATTATTATTATTATTTCTTATTACACTTAATTCGTGTCACGTTATTTCAATATGATCGGATAAATCTGTACAAAATAATAATCTTGAAAAGATATGTATCGAATAATGATTGTTATTATTATTGGATAACATTATATAAAAGTAATTTTAATCTAAAAGATTAGATGACGATAGATAATCGAGATAAGTATTGGTAAAAGGGTATAGATTGTTGTTAATCTGGATCAACTGGTTGAGGAAACTTACGCGGTATCGTTTGCCCGATTAAAAACAACTTTGTTGATAGGAGAGATGATAGCGAGAGTGGTTGGCGTGTTGAAGAAAAAAGGGCGTGACGTATGGAACCCTTGGGGTCTTACCGATACCAAACGTGCCTTTTCCCAAACACCAGACCGCGTCTGCTTGCTTGCTTGCTTGCTTTCTTGCTTGCTTTCTTGCTTGTGCTTATATTATTACTGACATACATATTTATGTGTTGAACACCAGAGACCTTAGTTTAGGTGCAACAGAGAGAAATAGACGGACGGGTGGAAAGACAAAGAGTGTGAAAGGGTAGAAGAAGAAGAAGAAGAAGAAGAAGAATAAGAAGAATAAGAAGAAAAACGTTGGTTCTCTCTCGCTTGAGTTAGTTATTATTGAATCAATTACCCACAAGTATTTATAGGGTGTAGCATGTTTCTTTCTGCTTCTCGCTTAGGTTCTTCCCGTACCCATCTCTTCGCAACGGAGATTAAATCGAAACGCAACTGGAAATTCACGGCTTAAGAAGAAATATATTCTACGTGAACGTACTACCCACGAAAGGGGTGGTGGTGATGGTGGGAGGTAGGACACGATCAATTCGAGAACTAATTTGACTGGAATATTTTCTTCTTAATATCATACATTATTATTTCTTATTTTCTCAACACCATTGTCTCCCCCATTTGTTTCATTTGATCCATTGTTGTTCATGAAAAAGAAAACATTGATATAATTAAATATGTAAAAGAATATTATTAAACGATACAACATTTACTTTAATAATAAAACGTATCAATTGTATGTGTTAGAACAATTCTTGGATTATATACTTACAATGATTATTCAAATGACATAACCTCAACTTCAATTAGTAACATTCCTGTATAACTCTTTGATTTAACACGAGATTTACGGATATTTTGTTCATTATTTTTCCAATGACTTATAAAACATTGTTTGAATGAAGGATTGAGTAAAGGGGAGGAATTAATATTTATTTAATATATATTTAATTAAGTAACTAAAAACTAATATATGTTATTAAGGTCTTCGTGGCTCAAGTGGTAGAGCGTTCTTTCGATATGCGAAAGATCCTGGGTTCGAATCCCCGGGCCTCTCGAAATTTGTTAAACAACTGAAGCTCAAATTTATTAGGAGAAAGAGTTTTCTTGGAACGAAAAAATGCGTCAGGGTTGCGTCACTAAATAATATATATGGTAAACAAATTTTTGTAATGAGTCAAATTGGCTCAGTCCGTAAATCTAGTGTTAAATATCATTGCTACCTGTCTATTCAGAATAGAATAGTATAAAATAGGACTAGTAGTGAAGCTTTCAGATAATATACCTTGAGAGAACTTTAACAGTCAGTTATATATCTCATAGAAAATAGTATAGCATTTGACTTGGTCTCATTATCGGTTGTAACAGGAGGGCAAATGTTAGTCAAACAAATCAGCAACAGCAACAGAAAAACACCAGCAAAAGTAGCAGTAGCATCAGCAACACTAGCAGCAGCACATGTCTCTCATACTGGCGCCCCGGGTAAGTAGGTAGCCAGCTATTTAGGAATACTACTATACTACCTCCTTTACCAGTCAAGTTTTATTACCGATGCATTGCTGGATATGCCTTGGGCACCGGTAGGTCCCCAAAGTCACGCGACTTTAATATTCCCAGTCGTAAATATAACGAAACGAGCATGGTACGACGCTATTGTGGCCACCAATACCCCACACCCAACCCCCGTAACTTTTCAACTACTCAAAGGAGAAAATTGGATTTTAGATTAGAAAATGATTTTTTTCAACGTACTCCTTTTATATATATATCTCTCTCTCTCTTGCATTTCAATTCTGTTTTTTTTTTCTTCTTTTCTTCTTCTTCTATTATTATTATTTTTCATTTGTTTTAAATTGTTCTTACTTTATATTATTATACCAGCCAGATTCTTTCCCTTGAGTCTCTCTTTTCCTCTCCGTTTCTTCTTTCGAAAATTATTCTCACATATACACACTACCCTACAACGTAAAAATAACATCTAACGATTTTGTTTACGACTAATGTAAGTAATTAGTTTTAGAGATGATCGATCTACCGGTTACACGGTTTACAATAACCCTTCTTCTTCTTCTTCCCCTTCTTCTTCTTCTTCTTTTTCTTTTTCTTCTTCCACGATGATCTTGCTGCTGCTGTAACACCCGGTAACACCGGACGACTTATAATATGTTCAAGGTAGATTACCATTTTCAATTTAAACGCATAACTTCGTTCAAAGATTACTGCTTGGCTCGTTCTCTAACGCTATCAGTGTTGGTTGATGGAAATCAAACAGGATAACCATAATGCTTTTGGGTTTTAAATCGTTCAAGAATATTGCAAATTGCATAAGGAAGTTTCGTAAACGTTTTTTTCTTTTTTTATTTTCCTTTATAACTTTGCATAGTTTCGTTGGTACGGAATAAAACTGCAAAAAGAGAAGAAAACAAAACAAACAAAACAAAACAAAACAAAATAAATGTATATTAAATTAAATAGAAAATAGATTAAAAAAAAAAAGAAAGATAAAACAATATATATATAAATTTATAATAATTAAAAATATATATCAAATGTGGTGAAGAATACTTTTACAAACGATAAGATACTTAATATTTATAACAATGATAATCTATTGATAAAATAATAATTACACTTATATGTGTATATATATATATATATACAAACAACAGAGAAGTAAATAAATAATTAAAAAAATAAATAATGCATTACGCGGAAAAATATTAATAATACGCGTTGGAGAGGAAATAATGAAGAAAATAATGAAACTAATTCGACGAGACACGGTAATGAGGGAGTCGTTAAGACGAAACCAACAATAACTTGTGTGTGTCTGTAAACAACCTTACACGTGCCACTCCATTATCATTTTCAGCACCCTTTTGTACGGTTTTAACGGCTTACTATCTATCTATCTCTTTCTTTCTATATCTTCCTATTTTTCTTTCTCTTTCTAATCTATTGGTAAATTTGAAAACAAGGAGAGGATGCCCTACTGACACGTGCACTTTTTCTACAGGATTAACACGTTCATTTACTTCATACATTCGGGAGGATATGTTTCTCTCACGGTATGAACAAAATGTACCTGTCTTATTAAAATATCACGTTCACAAACACACACACACATAGTGTTTTATTTTCAATGGATTGAATAGTATCATTTTAGTCATTGAACAATAATTTACTGATATGAATAGGATTATAATCAGCAAAGATGAAATACAGTAATACAATAAAATTCCTAAAATGTAAATAATATTAATGGAAGACACAATATTAAAGTTCAAATAAAAAATATAGGAAATATTTCTTTACTCACAAATAGGATAGATAATGTTGTAGAAATAAAATACGAGTAAAAAGGATTGAAATAAGTTGACCTAGACACAATATGTAGTACAATAATTCCTAAAATATATACATTAGCAAAAAATTCAAATGCCTGAAAAATCAGGCAATGCTAACAATGCCTGGGTAACTAAGTCAGGCAATGCTAGCAATGCCTGGGTAACTGAGTCAGGGAATGCTAGCAATGCCTGGGTCCCTAAGCCAGGGAATGCTAGCAATGCCTGGGTCCCTAAGCCAGGGAATGCTAGCTATGCCTGGGTAAGGGAGTCAGGGAATGCTAGCAATGCCTGGGTAACTAAGTCAGGGAATGCTAGCAATGCCTAAGTAACTAAGTCAGGGAATGCTAGAATTGCCTGGGAAAGTCAGTCAGGGAATGCTAGCAATGCCTGGGAAAGTCAGTCAGGCAATGCTAACAATGCCTGAATAGTCAGGCAATGCTAACAATGCCTAAAAAGTCAGGCAATGCTAACAATGTCTGAAAAGTCAGGCAATGCGAACAATGCCTGTCCTACCAACTTTTCTTTACTATTATATGAACATTTACAAATCGATTTATAACTCGATAAGGTATTCTACACGTTGAAAAAAGAGTGTACTTTAATTTAATATATTATTTATAAATGTATAGTCAATCAGAAACAAATAAACTGTATATATATATATATATAATTCCTAAAATATAAATTAAAATCACATATTAAACTAAATTTGAAAGTTAAAATTCATGAAATACTTGTATACTCGCAAATAGATACATAGATACTGTTGCAGAAATGAAATATGACTTAAAAAAGGGTTTGAAATAGGTTGACCCAGATATTTCCTCGAACCTGTCGTGTACCTGTTCACGCCGCGACGACCCTCGTACGTCGGATGCGAGGACGTATGGCGTCGTTAATGCGTGCACGGAAGTTTTCCTCGTAACCGATACTCACTTCGCGTTCTCCAGTTACCACGAAGGAATGGTACTGTTCAGAGTACCATGACCACCGTCGCACTCGTTGCGCTCGAACGTGCAATTTCGCGACACACAACCGCTCGCAAGAGAGTCTCTTCTTCTTCTTCTTCTTCTTCTATTTTCTATTCTATCTATTCTCTATTCTATGTATCATAGATCGCGTAGAAGAATTCCGACGATGGCTTTTCTTCTCCTTTTTTTTTTTTTTTCTCTTCCGATCGATGTCCAACTGTCCTTCTTGTTCATCAGTGCGTAGCGTACCCTTTTTTTAATATTATATATTTGTTCTTTTTTTATTTTATTTAATCTCAATTCTCTCTCTCTCTCTCTCACATACACAGACATTCGATAAAAGAATGAAATCTATTTCTCAGTGAATTTTTTCGTCGTTTACTATGGAATGATTTAAAATATATATGTCATATATTTGATTAGATAATATTTGAATAATAATAATAATAATAATAATAATAATACGACGATGATGATTAGTGTTATACGAAACAATTGGAAGATGTTATATTATTCCATGTACAAATCTCGACTCTATTAATGGCACGATCCTGTTACAAACACCATATTCTTGTTATCGCTTTCACCCTTGTTTTCTATTTACCCCTACGCGTTCGTTGTTGTTGGCCCCTGTTTCTTTTCGGGGGTATAGCATATATGGAAATAAAGCTGTATCATAGATTATCGTCGTGCACGTGGATCAACACGTGACCCGAGGCGATGGGTAAACGATAATAGGTTTTTGGAAAAAGGTTCTAACAAACCTGATAGATTTCTTGAAAACGCGTGCCACCTATTTACACGTCTAACCAATTCAAGAAGATATCTAATTATCCTTAACAATTCGTATACTTTGTTAGAAAATTCAATTTGATGCAAACAACATTAATCTAAATATTCAACTAAATAATAATAATAATAATAATAATAATAATAATAATAATCTGAAGTGTAAGGATATGTATATATAATCTTTTTATAGTATGATTGTGATTATAATATCTGTTAAAATTAGATAATAATTGCACGATCATAATATTTGACCATGATTGTAATAAATATGAGATAAATAATCTCAATTTCTAAAATAAGTAAATAAATAAATAAATAATCACAAATACAAAGATAATTCTATATAATATTTGAATAATTTGATTGAAATAATACCTGTTACGATTAGAATAATCATAATTGCATCATCATAAATAATCTCAATTCCTAAAATAAGTAAATAAATAATCACAAATAAAAAACAATTCTAATAAACTAATTTTACATAATCTTTTTATAGTTTTATCGATTATAATACCTGTTACAATTAGATAATAATTGCACGATCTTAATATTTTCCCATGATTGTAATAAATATGAGATAAATAATCTCAATTTGTAAAATAAATAAATAAATAATCACAAATAAAAAAAAAACTAATTCTATATAATCTTTTTATAGTTTTATCGATTATAATACCTGTTACAATTAGATAATAATTGCACGATCATAATATTTGCCCATGATTGTAATAAATATGAGATAAATAATCTCAATTTCTAAAATAAATAAATAAATAATCGCAAATAAAAAAAAAACTAATTCTACATAATCTTTTTATAGTTTTATTGATTATAATACCTGTTACAATTAGAATAATCCTAATTGCACCATCATATTTTCCCATGATTGTAATAAATATGAGATAAATAATCTCAATTTGTAAAATAAATAAATAAATAATCACAAATAAAAAGAAAAATAATTCCACATAATCTTTTTATAGTTTTATTGATTATAATACCTGTTACAATTAGATAATAATTGCACCATCATATTTTCCCATGATTGTAATAAATATGAGATAAATAATCTCAATTTCTAAAATAAATAAATAAATAATCGCAAATAAATAAAAAAACTAATTCTATATAATCTTTTTATAGTTTTATCGATTATAATACCTGTTACAATTAGAATAATCCTAATTGCATGATCGCAATATTTTCCCCCATGACGATCGTAGATCAATCCAGTGAGTTAATTCAAAGAAATAGATCTCCAGTCGCGTTCTATGACAATGTGTTCCATTTAGTTTTGAACATGGTGTTTCCCATTAGGAATCAACCCCTCGATGGATGATGTCGGTATCGATTATACACCCTTTTACTAGTACGACGCAGAGGTACAAAATGTATCGAGGGTGTGCCGAGGGAGGACCGCTTTAATTATCCATCCAAGTAATTATAAACTTGGCTTGGATGAGGAGAAACTGACTACGATGAGTGTTGGTCGATAAAGTCAAGAGGGGGTTGGGGGTGGCAGGAGAGAGAGAGAGAGAGAGGGGGGTGAGGGTAGGATCCATGAAAAACAACAAAAGTCACGTATTAAACCCTACGAGAAATAATATTATTGATTGTTATTGATGATATTTTAAATAATATGTTAATAATGTTTGATTTTAATAATACAACAATATTTTGAAATAATTTTCAAGAAAATGATTTTCCTCAGGTGCGACGCGTAAAGAATACAATTTAATTTCTCATTTTTTTTTTTCATGAGAAATATCGATTGTCATCGATGATATTAGATTTTCTCGTCAATCGATTAAGTTTGATTTTAATGATAAAATAATTTTGAAATAATTTTCAAGAAAATTGATTTTTCCTCAGGTGTGACGCGTAAAGAATACAATTAAGTTTTCATTCTTCTAAGTTTCAGGACGATGATATATTCTATCAATCGATTGTTTTCATTTGTTATAGTGTATAATAATTTGTAATGAATATTAAATTGAAATAAAAACAAAGTATTCCTGCCTCAGGTGTGACACGTAATGGACATAATTGAGTTCTCTTCTGGCTAACTCCCTTTTAGGTTGTTTAGGTATCCCGGTTCCTCTTACATGAACAGATGCATGTGAAAGAAGAAGAAGAAGAAGAAAAAGAAAAAGAAAAACAAGAAGAAGAAGAAGAAGAAGAAGTAAGACAGAGGAGGACGCCGGTGAGACGAAGAAGTAGAAGAATAAAGAAAAAAAACTGTATGTACTTATACGCACGTAAGAAGTTATACTTCTTTAACGTACCAAAACGAACATAACCTCAATAACCTCAATAACCTCAAAAATAACTTCAAAAAAATAACTTCAAAAAATAATAATAATTATTATTATTATTATTTTTATTATAATAATTAATTAAAAATATAAATTATTATTATAATAATTAATAATAATAATAATTATTATTATTATTTTTTATATTATCATTATTAATTTTCCTTGTTTATTTTTTAATTAATGTTATTATTATAATATTATATTATTATAATAAATAATTAAAAATATAAATTATTATTATAATAATTAATAATAATTATTATTATTAATTAATAATAATAATTATTACTATTATTAATTATTATTCTTATTCGGGGTATTGCTCATTATTATTATATATTATTGTCGAGGGTAACAAACAAAAAGGGTATTTAACAAAAAAAAGAAAGGAAACATATTTTCAATCGATCGATATATTATATATATATATATAAAGAAGAATAAAAAAAAATTATTAAAATATAGATATTAGTCCACACTAAATATAACAGATATACTTATATCGAATTTTTATATGCCTCAACGGCAATGACGCGGTGACAGCACTGAATCCCGCTCGATCATTTAAGTCAAGCAGCGCTGAGTACGATTAGTACTTGGATGGGTGACCCACTTGAGAAAAAAAAGGGGAAGAAGAAGAGAAGACAACTTCATGCCGTAAATTTGAAATCGCTTTGCCGCGCATCGTAAATACTGCGACAAACTTCGTGGTGTCGCTCGGAAAAAATCACACACATACACACACACACAAACACACACTCCATAACATTTTCCTAAACGTGCCAAAAGAAAAGTATAACCTTCAATAAGAATAAGAATAATATAGGAGAGAGGGTGTAATAAAAAGAATGGATGTAAAAATAAAAGTTCAAATGAACAAAGAAACAAAACAAAACAAAAAATAAAATAAAAGGAAGGAAGGAAGGAAGGAAGGGAAAGAAAAGTTTCAGTTGTGTCCCCCGGGTGGATGGATTCACGGTTCCGCGGATGAATCCTCCCTCCTCAAGATGGAAAGGAAGGAAGGATTGTGGTGAGCATAAGCAAGAAGAAGAAGAAGAAGAGATACGAAGGAAGGAGGTGGTGCTGAAGAAGCAGGAGGAGGAGGAGGAGGAGGAGGAGGAGGAGGAGAAGGGTAAAGGGCTCTCACGTTACCTTCGATGCGGCCAGGTGTCAGATTACCTCCGACCTCATCTTCCTTCGTGCCTCCGCGAGTTTGCCACCATTGCCATCGCGGAACCGCCCCTCCCAACCCTCCCCCTGTTGTCCCCTAGGTCCCTACACCATCATCCGTTCGTTCAGTATCTCTTAACTTTGGCTTTTCCCACTTTTGCTCGACATTATTATTATTATATATATATATACATCTTTGTTCTCATTTTTTGGTTATATAACATAATAATATTTAAATAATAAATGTGTGTTTTGATGATTTCAAAAAGAACCGTGTATTCAATTGATCCACGTATGATCGTTTGATTGATATCAGAAAGTATATTATCTAAAAAAAAAGAACAATTGTACGCGTTTTTATTATTATATTATAATGATTGAAAAGTAAATGCTTATTATACGTAAATATGTAAATGTAATATAGAAATTGAGTTTGTAAATAAATAAATAAATAAATAAATAAATAAATAAATAAATAAATAAGTAAGTAAGTAAGTAAGTAAGTGTTACCTTTGCTGGACACATTCGATGAGAAAGAGAGAAGAGAAGAGAAGGAGGAGGTGGGTGCCCCGTTTGTGGCACACCCCAAGTAAGAAAAATGTGTCGATACTGTTCCCGACGACGGTAGGTTAAGTAAGAGAGTTGCCACATAGGGGCTAGCGGTGGTAATTCGATCCGCGGACGTAGAAAGATAGAGGTACGTACTTAGGTTTAGCAAGTGTGCGTGGGACCTGAAGAATATATACGTAAAAGAGATAGATGCTTTGCTGTTTTACTACTACCACCATAACCACCACCACACCACCATCATATAGATATGAGGTTTGCGAAGAAGGAAAGAAGGAAGGAAAGAAGAAAAGAAGAAGAAGAAGAGAGGGGGTGTAGAAGGGGTGGGGAGGATATGTTCAACGCATATGGGATGAGAGAAAGGAGGAAAGAAAACAGATGAAGGAACAGGGTTAAGAAGATAAAGATAGAGAGAGACGAAAAATACTACTACTATTTCACAAAACAGTAGTAGTAGTAGTAGTAGTAGTAGTAGTATTATAGTAGTAAGGAAACAGAGTCCAAGAAATAAATAAAGAAAGAATAGGAAGAAGAAGAAGAAGAAGACAAAGATGGACCCACGTAGAAGTATAGTTTGTGATAAATAGAAACTTATGATAGGAAGTTAGTTAGAAAGAGATATACTCTTTCTCTGTATGCCCTCCGGTGTGTGTCTCTTCGTTCTGCATGCGTAAGTTATGTGTGTGTGTGTGGTGTGTTGTATGCGTTTGTGTGAAGGCGTACGAAGGAAGCTCGCCTTGCATGGCGGCCTCGAGAGCACCTACCGACTCCCACCGACTGGCTACACACCATCATCACCATTGCCATAGCTTCCACCTTCTTCTTCCACCACCATCAGCACCCCACCCTTCTTCCATCTACCCCACCTCTCTTACCCACCTATCCTCGACGCGTATTCTGCACCTTCAGGGTGGCGTCATGTTCAAGACGCTTCCGGTGTTGAATTACCCCGTGGCTTTCTCTCTCTCTCTCTCTCTCTCTTTTTCTTTCTCTCTCTTTCTCTTTTTCGTTCTTCTACACCTCTTACTTTACTCCTTATCCTCCTCTCCTTGCTGCTACCATACTTCGACTTTCTTTCTTTTATCCGTATTTTCTATTATCTTCCCGTCATCATTTTATAGGGGATTCCTGTTTAATCATCATCATTATTATTATCATTATTATTATCATTATTCGAGAATAATGTTAACACTCGTTAATCTGTTTCTTTAATCTTTCACTTATTTTCTTTATCTTTTTGTTTTTGTTTTCTTTTTTGAGGTTATGAAAAAAGCAAAGTATTCTTCTTACTTATAAACGTAAGTTAAATGGGTATAAGTACCTTTGTATTTTTTATTCAAAGAAGTTATTATCATTATTATCATTATTATTATCATTATTCGAGAATAATGTTAACACTCGTTAATCTGTTTCTTTAATCTTTCACTTATTTTCTTTATCTTGTTGTTTTTGTTTTCTTTTTTGAGGTTATGAAAAAGCAAAGTATTCTTCTTACTTTATAAACGTAAGTTAAATGGGTATAAGTACCTTTGTATTTTTTTATCCAAGGAAGGATTTATTATTATGCCGTAAGAACAAAATCAGGATTTCGGGATCCAGGGATCTTTTTTGGGGTCCTTTTTTGTTTCTTTTTTCTTTTTTTTTTATTGTTGCGATGTGGGCGGCCGTGAAGGGGATCGCAACAATCTCTTGGTCCCCTTCTTCCCTTTCCTCGACCAGCTACAACACCGCATGGTGTCCGTTGTCTTACTTTAACCCTGTTCTTCCTACTACTACCACCATCATCATCATCATCGTCATCATCATCATCATCATAATCATTGTCACCGTCACCACCAGACCAGAAAAAGATCAGACCCATTGTCTTCTTTCTTTCACGTATCGTCAACTTTCGTGAATTCGAGGTTGATATTTAAATTTGAGAGAAAAAAATATCGATAAACGTTATTTGAGATAATTCATCGTTTTCAGATAATATCTAATATCATTCGGATAATACGATTTAACTCTTTTAACACTCTCGTCGATCCGTGAGGGGTCCCATTATTCAAACATGGATGACACGAGTTCTTCTTTTTCTTTTTCTTCAAATTAAATGGAAGATTTCTAATTGAAATTTTATTGGAATATACAAAATTAAATTATTCTATTATTTAATAATTTATCTTCGAGATCAAATATTTTATCTATAGAGTCAAATTTGGGTCCCCCCCACCCCTGTGAGAAACTTAACACCGAATGCCACGGTGGTCGCGTAAAAACCTGTTACACAAACCTTACATTTATATTTTAATAAAATATATCACAGAGAGAAAAAACAAAGAGAAATCAAAACGATTACGATTCGATTAGAAAATTTTGTTATCCAATGAAATTAGTGCGAAAGGTAGAAGAAGTGGGGGGGGGGGTTGGGACCTTTGACAAGAGTCCCATCACTCAAACATGAAACGAAGTTCTCCTTTCTCTTCTTCAATTGAAATTTCATTGGAATAAACAAAATCAAACTATTCTATCATCTAATAATTTATCTTCGAGATCAAATATTTTATCTATAGAGTCCCAATTTGGGTCCCACTCTCCGTTACATTTTCCCCAAACGCGCTAAAAGAATTCTAACTTCGATAATTTCGAAAAGAAATCAAAACGATTACGATTCGATTAGAAAATCTTGTTATCCAATGAAATTAGCGCGAAAGGTAGAAGCAGTGGGGGAGGGGGTGGGGACCTTTGATAACAGTCCCATCACTCAAACATGAAACGAAGTTCTCCTTTCTCTTCTTCAATTGAAATTTCATTGGAATATACAAAATTAAAGTATTCTATCATCTAATAATTTATCTTCGAGATCAAATATTTTATCTATAGAGTCCCAATTTGGGTCCCACTCTCCCCACTACATTTTCCCCAAACGCGCCAAAAGAATTCCAACTTCGATAATTTCGAAAAGAAATCAAAACGATTACGATTCGATTAGAAAATCTTGTTATCCAATGAAATTAGTGCGAAAGGTAGAAGCAGTGGGGAAGGGGTGGGGACCTTTGATAACAGTCCCATCACTCAAACACGAAATGAAGTTCTCCTTCCTCTTCTTCGATTGAAATTTTATTGGAATAAACAAAATCAAACTATTCTATCATTTAATAATTTATCTTCGAGATCAAATATTTTATCTATAGAGTCCCAATTTGGGTCCCACTCTCCCCACTACATTTTCCCCAAACGCGCCAAAAGAATTCTAACTTCGATAATTTCAAAAAGAAATCAAAACGATTACGATTCGATTAGAAAATCTTGTGTTACCCGTCCGATAACTGATCCAATGAAATTAGCGCGAAAGGTGGAAGTAGTGGGGGGAGGGTAGGAGAAGGGAAACTTTGGTAACAAATGCGTGGGTGTGGAACAGTCGGTCCCGTGTGATAACTTTTGGGGACAGAAGAAGGGTATGAGGAGGAGAAGAATTAGGTAGTGGGTTTGGGGGTGTGGGTGGGGGATGGGGGTGGGAAGGGGATTGGTAGGTGGAGAAAAAGGAGAACCTTTTACACGCACGTATGCACGCACGCACGCGACGATTCAGGATACGACAAAACATCTTTTAACACAGACAAACACACAAACACACACACAAACACACACATGTTTATGTATATACCTGGTGTATGGGTGGTTGCACGCGTGTGTGGGTGTCACGGGTGGCCACCTGTCTAGCGAGGTATGCGCCGATAGCATCAACACAGTGAAAGATAGAAAGAGAAAGAAAACAAAAGAAAAAAATAAAAGCAAACTGAACGAACGAACGAACGAAAGAACGAACGAACGAACGAACGCCCAGTGCTAAGCAAAGACAAGGGCGGTAACTCACCCCGACAAATTATAGAGTGCCCAGACAGCGTGGCTCTTTCTCTTCAGAGACATCCCCCACCATGACCCCCACCATCACCACCATACCCATCTCACCATCTTACCACCACCACCACTACCACCACTACTCCTATCACACTTTTATTTCTTCTATCTGTTTTTCCTTCTTCACGCTTGTTCCTAGCATTTGCTTTTTTTTTTTGGAGGTGGTAGAATGTGGGGAGGTGGGTTAAGGAGTGGGGGGATAATCATCTTTTACTTTGTCAATGAATTTTATTCTTCGCATTCGATTAATTATCAGATTCATCGATAATTCATGAACAACAACAAATAGATAATGATTGTTATCTTGGGTTTGTTCCCTCGTTAAACAATCACGTTTAATCGGGTCGTTGAACAACGAGAAATAAGAGAAAAAGAAAGAAGAAAAAAAAGGAAAGCGAAAGAAGGAGGGAAGCTAAAAAAAACCATTCGACGGGAGTTAGTCACGAAAGATAAAAAGTGCTTGCAGTTTAAAATCTAGAAAATGAAATAAGAGATAGAGAGAGAGAGAAAGAAATAGAAGTAGAAGTAGAAGTAGAAGTAGAAGTAGTCATGATAAGTCTCTTACCTACGAGACAGACAGACAGACAGACAGACGGGTCAGGGTCTAGTCTCGTTGCTTAAAACTTGCTCGCTAGGCTTGCTACGTTGGTTGGTTGGTTGGTTGGTTTGGTTGGTTTGGTTGGTTGGTTGCTGGTTTCGTAGCATGATCGGACGTAGTTAGTTCAGGACGGAGAGGTAGCTAGCTAGCAAGCAAGCAAGCAAGCAAGCAGCACGCATCCCAAACTTTGATTAAACGAGTCGCAAGGACCCCCAGGCCCGACTCATTTGTCTACCGTCTACCACCTCATCCCTTTATCCTTTCTCCACCTCTTTTTTCCTTCCATCCCTTTTCCTATACCTATAACTATAACTGTATATATGTGTAGCTTTCTCTTTCTTTCACGTTCAATTCTCGTAGGGTAACGTTTCGTATCAGCTAGCCCCCGTAACTACGTTTCCTCGAATTAGATACCCAAAAATAATATCTAAAATTAAAATACAAACAAGACAAGACAAGAGAGAAAAAAAAGAAAACAAATCATTTGTAAGATAAAATCTTACCTTTCCAGGTACTGCTAGGTAGATCCGTTAACGTTATACGTAAAACGTGAATCTTCCTGACACTTAATCCCATAAGACCTCTTACCGACTAACGCATCAATTATTCTAACAATATCTAATCAGTTATTATTCGAATTCAATGGAGGGTGGGGAATGGGGGACACATTTTCTCGAGATATGGGATCGTGTGATATTGTTAAAAGTAAAGAAAAAAAAAAGAAGTAATATATCTTATGTAAACCTACCCCCCAAGCCTCATTCCCCAACCCCATAGATGATGAAAGTGTCAGAAATCTCGAAAAAGTTCATATTACCTGATACGTTTTTGGTGCAAACGAAATTATTTGCATGTGATACGAAGATGAAAAAATAAGGGGGGTGTCAATAAAAATGTTGATAATTTCTAGGTTATGTTACATGCGTCTACAATAAATAAATAAATAAATAAATGAATAAAGATAAAAACGGATATAGATAAGATGACAATCGGAGATAGACAAACACCGAACGTGTATAGAGCTATAAATGGATAATGGTATATGCCACCTTTCCTTCCCATACGGTGTCCTTATTCCCTTTGGAACGTCTGTATGGAAGCCGTCTATGGGTTTTCGTGGATAGTCCCGGATATCATGTTACTAACGTCATCGTTGTCGAATAGGAGGGTCAGAAGCGATGAAACACTGGGGTGGATGAAGACGATCATCATCATCATCATCATCATCCTCATCCTCATCCTCTTCCTCTTTGGACCACACAACGAATTGTTGCACAATATGTTTGCGAAATGTGTACCAACGTTCACATAAAAAACCCTAACCACAACTAATCTCACCCAACCCCCCACCACCACCAATCCTTCTCTTTTTAATGATATTACACTTATATTAGTTTTGTTAATTTGGGTTTCAAATTATTTGCGTGAACTACGTTCTTTTGGATTAATAAAAAAAACAAGCTAATTTTGATATACGATTAATTGATATTAATTTTCATTTGAATATTTTATGGGGGAAAAATATCGAAAATTAACGTAGTTTTTCGTAGGAATTTTTCCCCACGTTTAAGGAAGATCTTTTTATTTTCGAATTTGCAAACGTGTAAATCGTATTGCGACTGATTTTTTTACCAAAAGAAATATAACAAAAATATTAATCATGTTTATTCATAATGATGATTAAGATAAAACGCACCGTCGGATTTAAACGTTCGAAGAATATTACAAATTCCCTACTTCCACGTATACATAATAATAATAATAATATAATAATAATAATAATAATATGCATTATCGCGTTGGTTGGTTCGTTAGATCACAACACACGTGCCACCACCTCCACCACCACCACCACCACCAGCACATTTTCCCTCTCATATGAATAACCCGTGTGTGTATCGGATGACACTGTTAGATAAGACAATCGTTCGAGTGTTACGCAAGGATTCATTAAGCTAATGTGCGTTCTCTCATTGTTTTTTTTTTCTCTCTGTCTCTCTCTTTTGTGTTCCACGAATAGAAAGAACAAAAAAAGTTAGGTTAGGTTGAGTATTTTGTGTATGCAAAATTCGGTTTGGATAAATGGAATCTTGTAGGAGACGAAAAAATTGAAAGAAAAATAACTGATAGTAGTAATAGTATAAGATTGAAGAATAAGAATAAGAAAATAAAAAAAAAATGAAAAGAAAGTTTTAAAATGTAGTGTGACGGTAGTGGTAGTGGTGGGGGGAGGATGAACTGGAGTGGGGTGAAGGAAAAAACAAAAAAAGTTAGGTTAGGTTAGAGTATTTTGTGTATGCAAAATTCGGTTTGGATAAATGGAATCTTGTAGGAGACGAAAAAATTGAAAGAAAAATAACTGATAGTAGTAATAGTATAAGATTGAAGAATAAAATAGAAAAAAAAAAAGAAAAAGAAAAGAAAGTTTTCAAATGCAGTGTGACGATGGCGGTAGTGGTGGGGGGGGATGAACTGGAGTGGGGTGAAGGAAAAACAAAAAAAAGTTAGGTTAGGTTAGAGTATTTTGTGTATGCAAAATTCGGCTTGGATAAATGGAATCTTGTATGAGACGAAAAAATTGAAAGAAAAATAACTAATAGTAGTATTAGTAATAGTAATATAAGATTGAAGAATAAAAATAAGAAAAATAAAAAGAAAAAGAAAAGAAAGTTTTCAAATGCAGTGTGACGATGGCGGTAGTGGTGGGGGGGGATGAACTGGAGTGGGGTGAAGGAAAAAACAAAAAAGTTAGGTTAGGTTAGAGTATTTTGTGTATGCAAAATTCGGCTTGGATAAACGGAATCTTGTATGAGACGAAAAAATTGAAAGAAAAATAACTGGTAATAGTAGTATGAGAAGTAGTTGAAGAATAAAAATAAGAAAAAAAAGAAGAAAAAGAAAAGAAAGTTTTAAAATGTAGTGTGACGGTGATGGTGGTGGGGGTGGATTGGAGTGGGGAGTGGAGTGGAGTGGGGTGAAGGAAAAGGGCGCCGTGCGTCGATCCTATCAGAGCCCCGAATCTTGGAATTCGAATTTGTCCCTTTTATCTTTGGATTCCATCGTAATTGCTTATCTACGATGTGCTCGTTCCTTCCCCCTCCCTCTCTCCCTCTCTCTCTCACTCTCTTTCTCTTTTCGTTTTAGTTGGTATTTTCTTTTTGGCTTGGTTGCGCACCACCATGAACGAGTGGAGGAGGAGGAGGTGGAGGAGGGGAGGAGGAGAGGAGCCATATCCGCCTACTTTATGCGCCACGGTGGTAAAACCACACGAAACACGTACGTCCTCGCGTGTTTCCGTCACGCGAAAGCCCCCAACCCCCCCGCGTACACCTCAGAGAACCTCGGAGAACCTCGGAGACGTTTATCGTTCGTACGGGCTCGTATAAACGTCGATCTCCTTGCTTCTTCTTCTTATTCTTCTTCTTCTTCTTCTTATTAGTTTTATTTTTATTCTTATTCCCCCTTTTTTTTTGTTTTTATTTTTATTTTTATCATTTTTCTTATTTTTTTTTTTTTATTATCTTCGTTGCTACGTAATCTTCTAAAAGGGGGTAAACAAAAAGAAAAACAAACTTATTGTACATTTTTAACAATGGAATTTTTGTGGTTACGTTAGAGATATTTTATATTACATACTTTTTATTATATTTGTTATATTAATTACTTCTTCATCGCGAAATATACGACACGAAGAAAAAATATATGAATATATTTGTTCTATGATTATTTATTATTTATATTCGTACAAATAGATTTATATATAGCTATCTATCTGTTTGTATTAATACAAATATATTTATAAATATGAAAGATTTGTATATTTCTCTGTATATTCGTACAAATATATTATTCATAAAATATATTATATTTATATATCTATCTATCTGTTTGTATTAATACAAATATATTATTCATAAAATATATATTAATATATTTATACATCTATCTGTTTATATTAGTACAATATATTATTCATAAAATATATATAATATTTATATATCTCTCTGTTTATATTAGTACAAATATATTATTCATAAAATATATTAATATATTTATATATCTATCTATCTGTTTGTATTAATACAAATATATTATTCATAAAATATATATAATATATTTGTATATTTCTCTGTTTATATTAGTACAAATATATTATTCATAAAATATATTTAATATATTTCTATATTTCTCTGTTTATATTAGTACAAATATATTATTCATAAAATATATATTAATATATTGTATACTTCTCTGTTTATATTAGTACAAATATATTATTCATAAAATATTATTAATATATTTGTATACTTCTCTGTTTATATTAGTACAAATATATTATTCATAAATATATATTAATATTTGTATACTTCTCTGTTTATATTAGTACAAATATATTATTCATAAAATATATATTAATATATTTCTATATTTCTCTGTTTATATTAGTACAGATATATTATTCATAAAATATATTATATTCCAACAAACACACTCGTGTGTATTTCTCAGCAGTACTGAAGAGAATGAGAAAAATCTATATACATATAAACGCATATATATATATATACATATATACATATATATATACATATATATAATATATATAATATATATATATATTTATGTACTTATATATACATAGGAGCACAAACGTATCGCATTACCATGGAGCAACGCCCATCGGTTTCGGATAGCAGTGAACGCGCGAAGTCACCTAGCTCACGTGCGATACGCAAAACGGTCAACGCATAACAGACCAAAAGAGAAATACTGAGAGAGACACACACACACACACAGAAAGAGAGAGAGAGAGGATTGATATCATCGTCATCGACTAGGCCATTATTTTCTCCTATTCTGCTTTCATTTGGCAATATTTTGATTTTTTTCCAAGAAAAATCATCAATCGAATCGATCATCATCAAGAAAACATTTCAACTGATACACTATTCTAATATAAAATCTATTTCACGATTCGTAATATAAATTTTTTAATAATATATTAATTGGATTTATTTTAATGTACAAATATTTGTTTGCAGTGAAGAAAATAAGAAATGGGGAACCTAAAAGGGGAATTAGTAATATCTACAATTGAAAGTATTAGATTGTTCCCGTAAGTTCTTTCTCGTTTCCAAAAATTATCCCCCATAATAAATGTTATCAGAAATTCTAAAGCAAAATAAAAACGCACCTCGATGAATATTTTCCAAGTAATTCACAGGCTTACCTGAGAGATGTAAAATGGTAATAAATCAGAACAGTTCATACATAAAACAATAAATTAATCTCAAACAACAAATATCGTCTATTAAAGTCGCATCAAAATAAAAGGAAGGAAAAAACTTATGGGACAACCTAATATTTATCAGGGTGTACGTTGAGAATTTGTTTTGTACCAACCTCGGCCACCCAAAGGTTGAGTTGGACTATGGTTAGGCTTCTCGTAGATCGAGAAACATCCTAACATGTTTCAACCCCCACCCCAACACACCCAACCTCATTGGACACTTGGATTTATTGCTCATAGAAACAATAAGGAAGTTCACGTGAAGTTCAAGGCCAAGAAGGGGGGACAATAAGTTCACCTATGGTGGTATTTCTTGTTCAATTTCAAATACTTTATAATAATTCATCATTTCCTTCTTCTTCTTCTTCTTCTTCTTGCTTTTTTTTTCTTCTTTTTTTTAAGTTCATTGATTAAAATAATGTAATTAGTATGAATGTTTTGGTTATTTGATTGATCAGTTATCGATATGTAATTTGTTGAAGAAAAATTTCAAAGACACTTGTTTCTCTTTCTCAACACGGCATGGCTTCCACACAGGCAACGATCGATGTTTTCGAACGATCGATTTTGTTTCGAGTTTACTGGCAGATCGGTCAGGTAGTCCAACACCGTATTACGTTACCTGTGTGACGTGCACTCGAGTGCATTCACTCGCATTGGCGACTGCACGTCACCTGACTTTAACTTTGCTTAAAATTAATTAAGCCTGAGCTATCGAGAAGTATCAAGAGCTTGACCGATCATAAATCTTGATTTTGACTAACATTACGTAGTTTTTAACCAGTGTATACGATTCTAAATCAATCCGATCAAATTTATTCATTTTTCATGAATATTTACTTATGTATGAGATATATTTAATATCTGTACGATAATTTTGTTAACTTCTGTCCATTTTGGTTAGCTTTTCCTTGTATATTTTTGGACAATTCAATATACGAGTATGACAATTGCAATTTCTAAACTATTCTAATTGGAAATTTCCTTTAAACGTATTTCAAAAGTTAATAAGGTTATACTTCAAAGTTTACTCGATGAAACTATTTAATTACTTATACATCAATTACATACAATTGCAATTAAATGTAAAAGAATTGGCAATTGCAATTTCTAAAGTATTTTAGTTGACAATTTCCTTTAAACGTATACCAAAAATTAGCAATATTATACTTCAAAGCTTACTCATTGAAACTATTTAATTGCTCATACATCAATTACATGCAATTGCAATTAAATATAAGAGAACAATCATTGCAATTTCTATAATATTACAATTGACAATTCCCTTAAAAGTATACCAAAAATGAACAATATTATACTTCAAAGTTTACTCAATGAATCTATTTAATTACTTATACATCAATTACATACAATTGCAATTAAATATAAAAGAACTGACAATTGCAATTTCTAAAGTATTCTAATTGGCAATTTCCTTTAAACGTATACCGATAATTATCAATATTATACTTCAAAGCTTACTCAATGAAACTATTTAATTACTTATACATCAATTACATATAATTGCAATTTCTATAATATTACAACTGACAATTCCCTTAAAAGTATACCAAAAATGAATAATATTATACTTCAAAGTTTACTCAATGAAACTATTTAATTACTTATACATCAATTACATACAATTGCAATTAAATATAAGAGAACAATCAATTGCAATTTCAATAATATTACAATTAGACAATTCCCTTAAAACGTACACCAAAAGTGAACAATATTATACTTCGAAGTTTTCAACAAGACTATTTCATTGCTCGTATATCAAATGCATACAATTGCAATTTCTAAAATATTCAAATCGACAATTTCCATTAAACCTATCCTAGAAGGTTAACGAGGCCATTATTATTGGTTTAAGAAGTTTCATATATTTTTCTGAATGATTCATAATAGTCGAAGTTATCTCTAACAATGAAAATGCAAGTGCGCTTGTCCCAAAACAGGGACGTACATATATATTCTCTTCTCGTATTGGTCCATGCGCGGTTTCCATGGACGCGAAACATCGATCTGTTCGCCGTTGACGTTTGTTTCGGAAACTGAGCATGCTCAAAAGCATTGCAAAAGCAGACATCCACTATTAAACTCATTAAAATCGTTTATCATAACGAAACGATATCGAAATGGTTTAGATGTTACGAAATCAAATTTTCCTTTACTTACTTATCCTAATTTTTTCTACCTCTAGGGAATAAAAAATATACCACACACATCTAGAGAATTTTCCCTAGATCTAGGGAGAAAAACAAATAAAACAAATATCTGGCACATTTTTTTATCGCGAAAATAAAATATTCCTTTTTTTTATTTTTTTTAAACAAAAATTTAATGAAATAATAAATGTCACGTATAATTGCAATTAATAAAACATATTTTATAATAGAAATAAATATTGCAACGTTATATAATTAATCAATTTGTCGATATTTGTTAAATAAACGAATGATGATTGGTCGAATGTGTAATTTAACGAATCAATGAAAACAAATGATATTCAAACACCATGAAGTACGTTCACATTCGATATGTTTGTTCATCTTTCATCATAACGTTCGTTACGTTTGATTGACAAATTTATTCCTATCAAAATTGACTTGTGTATGAATTACTAAATCTTTTTAAAAAAATATTGAAGAAAATAAAATTCAATCTAGAGTATAGTGTAATGAACAAAATTCGGGTCTTGTTTAATAATTGTTCAATTACGAATATTAGACGTTTAATAAAGGTAAGAGAAAAGAAACTATTATCATTATTATTATTATTATTATTATTAATTAATAAATAAATAAATAAATTAATTAATTAAATAAAAATCTTCTCTTTATACGTTTTCGTTAGTCGCAATATCGATTA
>NW_025113020.1:4337784-4523852 GCF_010416935.1 Polistes fuscatus
GGGAAGTGGAAAGATGAATTCCTAAAAAGAAACAACAAAAATACAATAAAAATTAGATAAAATATTTAAAAATCAGAATAGAATATAACGTAATAGTAGTAGTAATAATAGTAATAGTAGTAGTATAGCACGTTCTCGCGGTAATCCGATCTTGCCCATCAATAATAATCGTCGCGAGAGAAGCACTTACGTCACATACTAACCAACCAAACCAAACCAAACTAAACCAAACCAAACCATCTAACCAAAGCAAGCAAGCAAGCAAGCAAGCAAGCAACTTAGCCAAGCAGAGCCCAGCAACCCTGTGAAGCTTCTTACGACATAGATACATACATGCACACAAGTAACAGAAAGAGAAAGAACATACATGGACAGTAATAAACGTGAAGGAGAACACAGTTACAGTATATTGCAACCTCAGTAATCTAAAATCGAAACGCACAACGCGTCCCACATTAGTACTCATTTTATCCTGGCGAACAATTTTTCCAGCATCGTGTTACCTTCAAAAATGCGGTAAGCCACCAATAGTTGTAGTAGTAATAATAATAGTAGTAGTAGTAGTTATAGTTATAGTAGTAGTAGTTGCACGCCGCTGGCACAACGGGTTTCCAATGTATCTCGTTGCAACTCGCGCGCGAAAGGATATAGAAAAAGACTAGAAAAAAAAAGAAAAGAAAAAAAAAAAGAAGAATAAAAAGAAAAAAAAAATGGTGTAGTAGGTATAACGTGGAATAGTGGAGAGAAGAAGAAGAAGAAGAAGAAGAAGAAGAAGGAAAAAAAAAGAAAAAATGTAAGCATACGTGGTTTTACCGAGCGGTTACGAGATGTCTTTGTATAAAACGACGCACGGTGCTTGTATATAGAACATAAAGGTGACGCGTGAACGTTGAAGGGAAGGTAAAGAAAAAAAGGGGAGGTGGAGGAGGAGGAGAAGGTTGATAAAGAGAGAGAGAGATAGAATGATTGGGGTGGGGTTGTTGTAAGCACCATGGACATCCAATTACGGTTTATTCAGTGTTCTCTGCGGGGGCACACCATGGCCTACCAAATTCACGCTCTTACATATCCTTGTATATTCTGTTCTATACCTGGCGCCTATATCTATCTCTCTTACTCATTACGAATATGGATAGGAAAGGGACGAAAATTGAAAAGAGATCAAGAGAAAAGTGAATGAATAAATGCAATGCGAGGGGGTTGTAGAAAAAGAAAAGAAAAGAAAGAAAAAAAAAGAGAGAGAGAGAGAGAGTAGAGGAATGACGATGGTATATAAATGCAACGAGAGGGGGTTGTGAAAAAAAAAAAAAAAGAGAGAAAGGGAGAGTTTAGAAACGATGGTAGAAATGTAAGGAGGGGGTTGTGAAAAGAGAAACAGAAAAATAGAAAAAGAGAGAGAGGGAAAGTAAAACGTCTTTGCTGAGTGAGTGAGTGAGAGAGAGAGAAAGAGGAGGGATAAAAAGAGAGAGAGAAGGTAGTGTTCGCCCTGCCACTTACAGGGAACGTGATACGAGCTTTTCGTTAGATGCTCTCTTGCGTTTTCGCATTGTTACGCGATCCGCAGTGGAACCACCGCGTACCAAGCTTTTGCTCTTGCTCATGCTCATGCTCATGCTCATGCTCATGCTCACAATCAGTCCTTCTATCTCTCTCTCTCTCTCATTCTCTCTTTCTCTTTCTATCTGTCCCTGTCTCTCTTTTCTTTTCCCAACTGAACGTATACCACTTCCATCCTCCTTCTCCTCCTCTTCCTCCTGTTCTTCCTCTTCCTATTACCACCCCTAGGTCTCCTTCTACCTAACCAATATTTCCCCCCCTCCCCCCTGCCCATGCTCGCCTCCCCACTCCATCGATCCATTTCTATTTCCTTCTTCTCTCGATGAGGATGAACGGTCCCAATGTCGCAACAATAGGAATCGATGTCGCGCACGCAAAGCTTTGTTGTGGTTCTTCGTTTTTCTTTCTCTTCCATCTTTTCTTTTATTTTCTTTTTTTTCTTTTTCCGATTATTGTTATCTCGTTCTTTTTCACTCTCTCTCTCGCTCTCTTTTTTTCTTTATCTTTCTTTCTTTCTTTCTTTCTTTCTTCAGCAAAGTAAATCCAATCGCAGCTTTCTGAAACACTGATTTTTTATATCAGAGAGTAATTTTTATTTTATTTTTATTTTTATATATTTTGTTTCCTAGCCTTTTCTAACGATTTTTGTTTTCATAAATTATGTATAACAGTGGGATGTAATATTGTTTAGAAAGAAAAATGTAATAAATGTAATTGTGACGAAATTTACCATTACAGATGCTTCTTCATTTTGTACTTTTATCAATCGAGTTGTTTTTCTTTCTTCTTAAAATGTATTATGTAAAGTTGAACTCGTAGGATTGTTGTAAATCTTCATTATACTCGACATTATCCGTTGAATCTATTAATTATTAAAATAAGTATTAATTATCCATGGATAAAAGAAATGAAAATGTTATTTAAAATGAAATATATGAAGTTATTAGAAATGATAAATGTATGTAAAGTGAGATTGATCTTACGAAAGATTCAAGATAAACGATAATTTAACGTCAATCAAATTTCTAAACAACTTTATTATTATCCCTCAACTATTAACTGGACAATTTGTGTCAGAGATAAGATCGAACGGTCGAATTCGGTGGGAATGTTGTAACGTTCGAAAAAGAATAATAGAATGATCGTTGTACAACACACCAAATACGATGTCAACGACTCGATATCTTCTAGTAGTAACCACTCTTGTCCTCTATTTCTAAAGATGAATGCCATGTTCACCACGGGTGGTGAACATGGTGTTGACGACCCTACCGAATCTCTCAAATATATATGTCAATTTCTTTAGGCGTGATTCGAATCACTAAATTCTTCTTCCCCAACTTCATAAACTCGAGATTTGAATAAATTGAAATTAAAAAAATATAAAACAACAAATAGATACAATTTTCTTTTCATTTCATTTCTATTAAATATTAATAATTATTTATAACATTTAATTTCAATTATTATAATTGAAATTTATTTATCATGTTATTATATTGTTATATAAATTATTTTATTATATTATTAAATTATAATTAACGTATTTTATAACATTTAATTTCAATTATTATAATTGAAATTTATTTATTATATTATTATATCATTATATAAATTATTTTATTATATTATTATAATTATAATTAACGTATTTTTATAACATTTAATTTCAATGAAAGTAAAATTATGGGAAAATGTTAAGTACGATCAATGCTCGTGGGAAATTTTGAAAAATATGTTTCTTAAAGTCATCCCATATCAATCAAAAATAATACATTTCGCATAACAAATGACATCCCCCTTTTCATTCTACAGGACACGTTTGTCACTTCTTTTTCGGTATCCTTCAGCAGATGAACAAATGTGCTAGCCACGCATTATTTTAGGACACTACTGACTTGTTTTTCTAAGAACTTCAGTTGATCTTTTATATTAGTTGATGTTTAACACAGTAGAATCTTTATCTTCTTTTCTTTTTCTTTTATTATTGAGTAATGTTCGAAGTTTTAAATGAATATTTCAATTATATTCCAATTAATTTTCAATTTAATTTGAAGATTTTAATCAAGAAATAAGAGAAAGTTCTCTTTATTTCTTGTATAGTTTTAACATATTTTTAAATACTAAAATGATAAGCATAGTATTGTTATTGCAAAACAAAGATATGTTCAAATAATTTCTAGATCAACATAACTTGGCCTAATTGTTGAATAAACAAGTTAATAAGATTCTCATTGACTGGTAAAACAATGAAAACAAAAGTAGAAGAGATTGTATCCTCTGAAAGGAGACACGCAATATTCTCATCGTTAATACGGATGAGCATAATGAAAAATAAAAAAAGCAAAAGGGGAAAAAATGGAAATAAAAATGAAGAAAAAATATGAACAGGTGAGGGGGAACACGTGTAGAAAGATTGTAACAGACATTAACTACTCTTACGGCTTATCTACGAGGAAAAATTGATTTACGGTACCCAAGTCGAGGAGGTTACGAGCGTAGCGACGGTGTATAACTGGCATGGTTAGAAGCTACTTACTACAAAACTTGGATAGAGTTTCACGGACAAGTATATGTGTTTTTGCTTTACTTAAATTCTATACTCTTGGTATATAGAATGTCCTGGCGCTCTCTCGTTTAACGGGGCAAAGAGAAATCGACGTCGTTGTGTTGCGTTGGGTGTTCTAAAAAAGACCAATACAAATTCAAGATAAAGAATAAGAATGTAAGAATGAGAAAATAATATACGTTAAAATAATTCGAGGTTAATTTCGGAGGATAATGGTGAATATATTTAATTAAATGAATATTTTCTTTTATATCTATTAGAATAAATGGCGTTTATATACGTGGATATGTTTAAATTTATCGTATATGTACGTACTTTTTTTTTGGAATCCGAGAAGAGAAAATATAGACTTTTTTTTTTTCACTGCGTTAAAATCGAAATAATAAAATCACGTAACTGGAAACTTGACGAGGAGAACTCCGACAAATTTTTTCGAATGAAAATGCAACAATGTCATTCGTTTAGAATATTTGATAAAGAACACCGTGATTGGTTGGATTCGTCATTAGCTATTTCTTCTTCTCCAAATAAACCAATTACGTGGTGATTTTTTTTAACCAATCTGTAATAAGAAATATAATGACAAATTATTTGAATATTATATATTGAAATAATGAAATATAATGAATATATAATATTTTTAGCTAATTCAACTCTTTCGACATTGTCTTTTATCTTTACAAAGAAAATACATACACACATTCACGTATCAGATCATATTACACAGTAGTAAGTCGCGATAATGGAATTCGTCGAAAAATCATTTCATCTAACCTCTCTAAGCAACGATCACTTTATCTTCCTTCGAAATAAAGATTCGATAAGCTTTTTATCGTTCCTCGATGCAATATGAAAGGAAGAATAAACGAAACCACAAGCACAATAGAATTCAAAAATACCGGTAGGCGAGAAAAAAGAAATCATAAATAAACAGAAATAAATATACGCACAATACCTTTTCATTTCCTTATCCGAGTATATCGCTATTGGTCAGTTCTTTGTCATTATTTTATCGCGGTCCAACGTACTTTATTTCGAAAAATAAAAAATATAGTTTATAAATACTCGGAGATTATTATTAATGCCGTTATAACGGAGGAAAAAAAATTATAACTAGAGATACGTCTGATTTAAGGTAAACATAGCTAAAGTAACGTACATATAAGAAAGAAAAAAAGAAGGAGGGAGGGAGAACAAGAGAGAGAGAGAGATAATAATTCGACCAACGGTGATGTCTCGTTGCGTTCGATCTGTTCTTTACAAAGAGTGAAAGAGAAAGAGAAGGAGAGAAAAATAATGGATAAAAGGAGAGAAAGAAATGAAGAGAAAGAAAAAATGATAGATAAAAAGAGAGAGAGAGAGAGAATATGTGAGAGAGAGATAAAACAGTAGGTTATATACGATGGGAAGGAGGATTCGTAGAAGGAGGGGGGGAAAAGATCTAAAAAAGGAGAGATAGACAACTAGAAAGAGAGATAAAGAGAGTATTAAAAAGAGAAAGAGAGAGAGAGAAAGAGAGAGAGAGATACGCAAGGGTCGTAGGAGCAAAGAGAAGTAGTTAACGAGGCTTATTTAGAAACGTGCTCGTCTCGACCAATAAGAATACGGTATGGTGGTCGCGGTCATGCCTAGTATCCAATCGCGGTGCAAGAGGGTAGACATCGCGGAGGCCACGCCCCAGCCAATAGGAGGCCGCGCAGTAGTACGGTCGCTTTGGGAACGCGTTTAACCGAGCAGTATCGTTCGGTGCGCGCGTAGAAGAACGTGTCAAAGTTTCGCGCCGGTCTCGGATAAGAGAGAAAGAGGGATCATCCATCGATTGTGCACGCGCGACGCCCTCCCTTATTTATCTCTTTCTTTTATCTTTTTATTTTAAATACGTATATATAATTATATTCGTGATACGTACGTCAATTAACGTTCGACAGTTATACATCGTATTCGGTAATAAACGCGTCGTTTGCTTTTTCTTGTTTGGTTTATAAAAAAAGAATAAAAATTAATTTATATATACGCGTCGTGTGAGAGTTGTTTTCTATTGTTTTTCATTTATCTCTGTGTAATCGAACGAAATTATTCGATTACATGTACAAGCCAGGAAGAGAGAAGAATTTAAGAAGGAACTGTGAGTTGTCTTGAAGAAAATTTGTGGATAGTTTTGTAAGATAAGGAGAAAGAAAGAAAGAGAGTAGAGAGCAATGGAAGAGAGAAACTGGCTGTCTTTAAAACGCTGTCTAATAATAGGATGCGCGCGAGTGTACTAAAGCGCCTATAAATATACCCACCACCGCCCGTGGAAATTCGAGCCCGTGGACTTGGCGGTGCAACCTGCCGTACTAAGGATATTAAAGTCAAAAAAAAGAGAAAAGAAAGGAGAGAAGAAGAGAGAGAGAGAGAGAAGAAATGAAATAATAAATGATATCGATAAGGGGATAAGAAAATATGAATATTACATCTTATTGAACTGAGCGACGGACGACGGGTGGTAGTATGGTTGTCACATCGTGTTGGTACTTTGAGGTTACCTTCTAGTGTCATATCATTCATTCAATTTTGTCGAAAGATATCAAATAGATTCGTTAGAAAAAGAATATACGCGTTATCGGAATTGTTCGTAATAAGTGTTATAATCGTGTGTTTTATGAATAATAAGAAGATTGTATATATATAATTGTGTGCCGGTATGCAACCAACAGGAACACCATCATCATCATCATCATCATCATCATCATCGGAAACAGCGGTTACCGATCGTTTCTCTCTATCAACGATGTTCTAAAAATACCACCACCAACACCACCACCACCACCATTATTCTCCCGTTTCTTACATTAACGAAAAGTTTCCGCGTTCCGTGTTTCTCTCATTCATGGAAATTAAACTGACTTTCCATGAAGATTCAAAAAATCAAACGACAAAGTGTACAACCTGGGATTTCTGCATTGCTCGTTGTTATTCGTTTTTTTAAATTCATGTGTCATCATCATCATCATTGTCGTGCATAATAACAAATGAAGTATAATAAACAAACGTATATTCACGGTTACGAAGGATAACAAATAAAAGATTAAATAATATACGATAATGATAATCGATCGGTATGATGGTATACGCATTGTCATTCGCGAAGATTCGCGAAGTTTGCTGCGAAGGAAGAATATGTCGCGAACTTCACACCGTAATGTAGAAAACCCGCGAAAATGTCGTCCAATTGAACTATGGAAAAGTGTTTAAAAATAATAACGTAAGAGAAAAGTAATCAAAATAATAATAATAATAATAATAATAATAAATCTCTTATTTAATGGAGAGTTTTTAAAGTGGTGTTTATTCGATAACGTTCAACTTGCAACCCAATAGAAGAAGAAGAAGAAGAAAAAGAAGAAGAAGAGGAAGAAGAAGGAAAATAGTGTAAATAATAATAAAAATAATAAATCCAAGTGAAAGAAGAATGACGCGATGATGGCCTACGGAGGAAGCGGTGGTAGCGGTGGTGGAGGTGCGATGGGACCCTCAGCTGGTGGCGGAGGTGGAGGTGGAGGTGGAGGCGGTGCTGGTACGGACGTTTTAGGGTCTACCAGCAGCGATTATAGTCCTCAAAGCACGCCGACGCCACTCTCGGCTTCGCATTCGTCCACTGGTGTCGAGGCTGTAGCAGCTACGAGCTATGGTACTGGTACCACTGGGACTACCAGCAATTACAGTCCCCAGGACAGTCCCGCCAGCTCGGCGGGCGGTGCTACCAATGGACAACTTCCGACTTTTGGTTTCACCCAGGAACAAGTTGCCTGCGTTTGCGAGGTGAGTCTTTCTTCTTTTTTTTTTAACTAATTTTCGTTATAATTAACATAAGTTAGTCACGTTTAGTTTGAAATCTCATATATATTTGTTAAACAGCTAGCTCGTCGATTCGGTTTTCCATTTTCGTATAGTTTATTCATCGTTTGATTAAGTATTCTCGATATTTTTTTCATATTTCTGTTAGTAACACAGTTAAAATGTTTCTTATATATGAGATTTGTAGTTTTGATATATATTGAAATTAAAAATATTCGGTTATAGGTTATAATGAAATTTAAATATCGATGGGGGGGAGGTATGTACTACGTTGATCAGATATTTCAGTTGGCAACTATATTTCGTATTTAATAATGCAATTTTTTCTTTTTTTAAATTTTATTTTCTTATATTAAATTATTTAAAAATTGATATAACAGAGAAAATGTCTCGTTAGAATGTATAATGGTTTATATGTGAAAGGAGATATAAAAGTGTTTAGAAAATTATATCTTCCATTCGGTATATAAATTTCATATCTTTATAGTCGAATAGAAATATGTGTTTAAACGTATATGGACATTCATATATCACGAAATTGTCAAGCATTTTCTTGGCAATCATTATTGTAATCATTGTGAAATCATTGGAACGTTGATTTAATTTGTTTCGCACTGTGATGTTAGAAATCATTCCGACGGGGTGGTACTATACGATGAGAGTGTTTAGATTGTTGAAAATCATTTTATAACTATTTTTCATATTTTAATATTATCTGACTAGTCGTCCAATAAACGATCTCGACAAAATTTTTATTTAATTTACAACATTTCAATAATATTCAATTATTATATATTTCGCAACGAAATATGTTGTTCTATTTAAAAAAAAAAAAAGAAACATAAAATATCTATAATATCAGAATTTTTATTCAATTATTATATATTTTTTGCAACGAAATATGTTGTTCTATTTAAGAAAAAAAAAAAGAAACATAAAATCTCTATAATATCAGAATTTTTATTCAATTATTATATTTTTTTGCAACGAAATATGTTGTTCTATTTAAGAAAAAAAAAAAGAAACATAAAATATCTATAATATCAGTATTTCTTAACAACACTATAAAATATTGAATTTATTAAAACGTTTCTGTAATAATGTTTATTCTATTTTTTCAATTAAAAATACATTAATTATCGGTCGACACAATTAAAAATAATAATTTGCAAAGCTCTATTAATTTGTTTATATCGAACAAAATTTTCCAAACATAATATAAAACTCGCCGGGTTCTTCGTAGGAGTAGGGAGGGGGGAGGGGATACCATCGATCAAGTATAATAAACTGTATACGAGCTGCTTTTTTTTTTATTCTTCCCTTTTTTATTTTTTTTTAAAAGTTATTTTTTATTTTTTTTTCTACTTTCGTGCGGTTCTATCAAATTGTAAAGCAATTATTTCTGCGATAGAATATCGAATACATGTTATAAATAACACCCCCTCTTTTTATTTTTTTTTTTTTTTATTCTTCAGTTTTTTAGTTTTCAAAGAAATCTAACACTCGCTATATATATACACATATATTTCAAAACTATATACTACACACATATACACACACATATATATATAGAATAGTGATATTTTTATCAAGATAGAAACGAAAAAAGAAAATCGATACGATAACGTTTAGAAATCTATCGTGCCCCTTCCTTTTCTTTTTTTTTCTTTTTTTTTTTTAAATATATCCGATCTGCAAATACTCGCAATCGGTCAAACTGTAATAATAAAAAAAAAAAAAAAATAAAAAGGGAAGAGGAAACAAAAAAAAAAAGGATCTACGTCGGAAACATTTGTTTTGGTTTAACGCCGAAAGAACCGCCGTGGGATTCCCCCCGTCCTAAATTCTCATCCTTTCGCACCCATAAAGTTCCTTGTTTTCTTTTTGATTTTTCTCTCGAAACCTCGCGTACCATTCTTTTCTTTAATCCTTGGATGGGACAGTAATAAAAAAAAAGGTTCTTTGTTTTGTTTCTGTTATAAATCAAATATTATTTACATGTGTGTGTGTTTGTGTGTGTTAGGATTCTGGAGGATGTGTAAAATTGAAAGAGTTGTTGGTTAAGTTGGTTGGTTGGTTGGTTGGTTGGTTGGTTGATTGGCTTGTATAAGTTCATCGAATTGAAATTACGAGTTTAATCTAATCGAGTTTAATAAACGACAGTGATTTCACACTCTCTCAACCGTGACTGTACACACTTAATTAGATTATTCGAAATATTTCTAATGATTCTTCTTATTCGTTTCTTTTTCTTCTCTCACTCTCTGTCCTAGGTTTTACTTTTATTTGTTCAATTAATTAGAATTTATAATGTTGGATAAGAATGAGAACGGAAATGGTAGGAAAATGTTTTGTTGGAAGGTTCATTTCGTGTCGTTTAAATTTGTCTTTGATTCAACTCTTTCAAACAGTTTGTGTTCCCTTTTTTACTTCAACTTATATCTTAGTTAGTCAGTCAGTCAGTTCCGTGAATAATTTTGTATGTTGGTGTTGGTATTGGATCGAAGGGAAATGTTTTGTTGGAAGGATCATTTTGTGTCGTTTAAATTTGTTTCTGATTCAAATCTTTCAAACAGTTTGTGTTCCCTTTTTTACTTACATCAACTTATATCTCAGTTAGTCAGTCAGTCAGTCAGTCAGTTCCGTGAATAATTTGTGTGTTGGTGTTGGTGTTGGTATTGGATCGAAGGAAAATGTTTTGTTGGAAGGATCATTTTGTGTCGTTTAAATTTGTTTCTGATTCAAATCTTTCAAACAGTTTGTGTTCCCTTTTTTACTTCAACTTATATCTTAATTAGTCAGTCAGTCAGTCAGTCAGTCGGTCAGTTCCGTGAATATTTTTGTATGTTGGTGTTGGTATTGGATCGAAGGAAAATGTTGTTGGAAGGATCATTTTGTGTCGTTTAAATTTGTTTCTGATTCAAATCTTTCAAACAGTTTGTGTTCTCTTTTTTACTTCAACTTATACCTCAGTTAGTCAGTCAGTCAGTCAGTTCCGTGAATATTTTTGTGTGTTGGTGTTGGTATTGGATCGAAGGAAAATGTTTTGTTGGAAGGATCATTTTGTGTCGTTTAAATTTGTTTCTGATTCAAATCTTTCAAACAATTTGTTCCCTTTTTTACTTACTTCAACTTATATCTCAGTTAGTCAGTCAGTCAGTCAGTCAGTCAGTCAGTTCCGTGAATAATTTTGTGTGTTGGTGTTGGTGTTGGTATTGGATCGAAGGAAAATGTTTTGTTGGAAGGATCATTTTGTGTCGTTTAAATTTGTTTCTGATTCAAATCTTTCAAACAGTTTGTGTTCTCTTTTTTACTTCAACTTATACCTCAGTTAGTCAGTCAGTCAGTCAGTCAGTTCCGTGAATATTTTGTATGTTGGTGTTGGTATTGGATCGAAGGAAAATGTTTTGTTGGAAGGATCATTTTGTGTCGTTTAAATTTGTTTCTGATTCAAATCTTTCAAACAATTTGTTCCCTTTTTTACTTACTTCAACTTATATCTCAGTTAGTCAGTCAGTCAGTCAGTCAGTCAGTTCCGTGAATAATTTTGTGTGTTGGTGTTGATGTTGGTATTGGATCGAAGGAAATGTTACGAATTCAATGAATGCGTTGCTGTACACAAGAAACAACATGGTGTGTAAAACTCCCGTGCTATTTATATGTCGGAATTCCCACTTGATCGTGAAAGGAAAAGAAACAATCGAATCCATTTAGAATTTTCAATGGCTTAAACTATTACCACCAGTCAGTCAGTTCCGTGAATAATTTTGTGTGTTGGTGTTGATGTTGGTATTGGATCGAAGGAAATGTTACGAATTCAATGAATGCGTTGCTGTACAAGAAAAACATGGTGTGTGAACACTCCCGTGCTATTTTATATGTCGGAATTCCACTTGATCGTGAAAGGAAGAAGAAACAATCGAATCCATTTAGAATTTTCAATGGCTTAAACTATTACCACCACCCACCCCTCCCCCTCCCTTCTTCTTCTTCTTCTTCTTCTTTGTTTCTTTATCATTCGTGTTTGTTCGATTAGAACTGTTACGAATACTAATTGTTATAGTTGTTTTGTTACTTTCAATCGTGCGTGCGTAATACATTTTCTTTTTTTTCCTTTTTTTTTCAAGTCATTGTAAATGTAAATATCGTTTTTTCTAACGATGAATTCCTTTTAGAAGAAGAAAAAAAGAAAAGAATGAATGAATATTCGAAAGTATTTTCGAGTCTTTCGTTTGATTCGCGTAGTACTTCTCCCTAACTCCCCCTACTATCGATAATTGGGCGGCAAATTCGAATACTTTCGTTTCTACGCGCAAACTTTGTAAATTTGTTGAATGGCAGAATGATTAACAATGATTATCTCGTTTGATATTCGCGTAATAATTAATATTTCGAATAATGCGGATAAATTGAAATCATTAGATTTAAATTTCGGAAATATCGGCCTAAAAGAAACGAATGAAACGGTTTTAACGTCGGAAACAAGAGAGAGAGAGAGAAATTGTCCCTAGGAATTTTTCGGAATTACTAGAAGAAAAAAAAGATAAGTGTAAATTAAAATACTTAACGTCGGAATTACTAGAAAAAATTACTAGAAATAAAAAGATAAGTGTACATTAAAATACTTAACGTCGGAATTACTAGAAAAAATTACTAGAAATAAAAAGATAAGTGTAGATTAAAATACTTAACGTCGGAATTACTAGAAAAAATTACTAGAAATAAAAAGATAAGTGTAGATTAAAATACTTAACGTCGGAATTACTAGAAAAAATTACTAGAAATAAAAAGATAAGTTTAGATTAAAATACTTAACGTCGGAAACAAAGAGAGAGAGAGAGAGAGAGAGAGGGAGAAAAATTGTCCCTAGAAATTTTTCGAAATTACTAGAAGAAAAAAAGAAAGATAAGTGCAGATTAAAATACTTATCGTCGAAATAGTATTTCAAACATTCGTCCCAAAAGTATCTTCGAAAGGACTCGCACGAGTCACGCGTATTTAATAGAGTTCCTACGTGTTTTACTGCAACCCGTAAATTGTTTCGCGTTAGACGTTTACGCGTTTCAAACCGAATGACTAGAAGAAGAAGAAGAAGAAGGAAGAAGTAAAAATAAAAACAAAAATAAAACAAAAATAAAAATGAAGAATAAGAAGAGGAGTAGGAGGAGTAGGATGAAGAAGGGGTTTAGGGGGGATGGTGGTGGTGGTGGAAGGAAAACGACAAGAACGACCCACACAACACGTTTGTAACGAGCAGCCTAAGCTTTGTCGCTTTTATACTACTAGGCATCGAATTTACAACGAACAATTTTCTCTCTTTCTTCATCCATCTATTTATCTATCTATCTCTCTCTTTCCCTATGTTTAGCTTATTTATACTCTCTTTCTATCCTAGCTAAATGCAAGTTGGTCAAATTGCTGTTCGCGTGACGTACGACGTTCCTCGTGTCGTTTATATTTCCATCGTTAGATTGTTTTTTCCCCCCCTCCTCCCCCTCTTCCTCCCCATCCCCATCACCGTTTGGAAGTCACGGAAAAATGATCTTTATGATTTACGATAAAATCTACCCCTTTCCCTCTTCCATCCCCTCACCACCCCCCCGATGAACATTTCAAGATCTTATTTCAATCATCTTCGAAGTTTATCTCTCTTTTTCCGTTTCTATCTATATACATTTATATATATTTATATTTATAAAGATAAAATATAACTAAGTTACAGATGGAATTTGTAGTATTGTCTCTATCGTATGTGTTGGTTTTATTATTTTATATTATATTATATATGTTTCGTGTATTTTTGTTTTCTTTCTTTTTTTTTATAATCATTGTTCTAGAATTGTTTTTATAAGAAATTATAATTAGATTTATAGAAAGTATATTCTTGAATAAATTCTTCACGAAGCAACGCATATTTCTTTTCGCGCAACGTAAAATGTAGAATATTTTCAACGATATTATTTATGACTTGCTTTTTAATTTCATGTGAAAAAGTAAAGAGCAAGTAAAAATATGAATGCACGAAATAAATTTTCAAGAATAGTTTAACGGTTGTTTCGTCAAGAAAATTTTCCAATCTTTTCGATACAATGGACGCATATATGCGCCCAACGAAATCCATCTGTAATGAACTACGAACACACATACATATATTTCTTTTAATTATTAATAGAATTGTGAAAATAAGAACACGATACATTGCGGAAAGTGTAATGGGCGCATATATGCGCTCAACAATTTGTATTGTCTTTTATTCGTTCGAGATAGGTTTTCGAAGTGATGAGAATTCAAAATTATTCTGTATTAACGTGGATTGTTTACGTACGTAAATATTATTCGGTTTTCGAGAAGTTTTTTAAGAAATAAATATGATATATTTATAAAGATAAAATATAACAAGTTACAGATGGAATTTGTAGTATTGTCTCTCTCGTATGTGTTGGTTTTATTATTTTATATTATATTATATATGTTTCGTGTATTTTGTTTTCTTTCTTTTTTTTTTATAATCATTGTTCTAGAATTGTTTTTATAAGAAATTATAATTAGATTTATAGAAAGTGTCTTCTTGAATAAATTCTTCACGAAGCAACGCATATTTCTTTTCGCGCAAGGTAAAATGTAGAATATTTTCAACGATATTATTTATAACTTGTTTTTTAATTAAATGTGAAAAAGTAAAGAGCAAGTAACGCAAATATGAATGCACGAAATAAATTTTCAAGAATAGTTCAACGGTTGTTTCGTCAAGAAAATTTTCCAATCCTTTCGATACAATGGACGCATATATGCGCCCTACGAAATCCATCTGTAATGAACTACGAACACGCATACATATATTTCTTTTAATTATTAATAGAATTGTGAAAATAAGAACACGATTCATTGCGATAAGTGTAATGGGCGCATATATGCGCTCAACAATTTGTATTGTCTTTTATTCGTTCGAGATAGGTTTTCGAAGTGATGAGAATTAAAAATTATTCTGTATGTGCATTGTTTACGTACCTAAATATTATTCGGTTTTCGAGAAGGTTTTTTAACAAATAAATAAATAAATAAATAAAATCAAATAAAATGAAATAAAATGAAAGGGAATGTGGTTGGACGATTTTAAGCGTCTCGGTGTGATTAGTTGCCGATCTGTTGGTTGGTTGGTTGGTTGGTTGGTTGGTTGGTACCCATCGGAAGTTATGCGTACCTCGTCATTAACTGACCGATCATGCGATTTCACGTCGTCCATTTCTCTTCCTCGGGTGTTCTCGGCACACATTTACGCACACACACACATATACACGTGTTTCTTCTTCGTTTAGAATCTCTCTCGACTCGTTCGCGAGATTAATCGCCCTTTACGTTCGAGAAAACTCATTGCAATGCGTTACGATCATCATCCTCTACCCTAACTGATTTCGAATGATTCAGATGAGAAGAGTATTCGAAGAGATAAATACCTAGAAATCAATGTTAACATCAATTTATTATACCATTTTATAATTCCATCCTTTAATCGATCATTCTTATTTTATATTGACGAAAATATATGTGCTCGGAATTATGAAACTGGTCTAAAGTAATATATTTCTTCTTCCGAGATATTTCAACGATTATATTTTAAATATTTTATGAATTTTATTTAATATTCAAATAAAAAACACTATTTAGTGGTTTATTTTTGACAATATCGTGAAAATTACATTGAATTCATTTATTATATATATATTTTCGGCTTAATATATAAATTATTATAATTTATTATATTAAATTATATAATTTAATAAAAAAAATATATTTTTTATTTAATTTTGACTTACAATTACACCAGTTTCATAATTATGAGCACATGTGTATATGTATATATATATTGTGTATCGTTTATCAATTGATTTTAATCTTGATAATTATCTCACTTTTTTATTCATGAAATAATTGCTAGAAAGATCGAATTTTAATTGAATTTTTTTTTATAACGTCTTGAGTATTCATGATTTTCTCGATCAAATGTTAAAATTAGTCTTGTAGATTCGTTGATACGTTTTACAAATGTTCCATTGCATTATTTACCATAAAAAAAATATATATATATATTCAAATCTTATTCTTTATTTAATCTAGTAATTATTTACTAGCGATCAAACATAGTTTAGTAATTTGTAACACGTTAAACATTAATGATATTTCAATTAAATATTAAATTAGTCCTATAGATTCGTTGTTGATACGTTTTACAAATTTTTCATTGCATTATTTACCATAAAAAAAATTAAATATATATCTAAATTTTATTATTGATTAAATCTAGTAATTATTTACCAATCAAGCATAAATTGAGATACATTTGATATATTTATTAATTTAAAATGAGAAAGGGATAAAAATCCAAAGAAAAACAAAAAGAAAAGAAATCGTTGCATTTATATTTACCATAAAAAAGAAAAAAAAAAAAGAAAACATATCTAAATTTAATTCTTGATTAAATCTAGTAATTATTTACCAAACAAGCATAAATTGAGATACATTTGATATATTTATTAAATTAAAATGAGAAAGGAATAAAATCAAAAGAAAAAACAAAAAGAAAAGAAAAGAAAAGAAAAGAAATCGTTGCATTTATATTTACCATAAAAAAAAAAAAAGAAAATATATATTTCTAAATTTTATTATTGATTAAATCTAGTAATTATTTACCAAACAAGCATAAATTCAGATACATTTGATATATTTATTAAATTAAAATGAGAAATAGATAAAAATCAAAAGAAAAACAAAAAGAAAAGAAATCATTGCATTTATATTTACCATAAAAAAGAAAAAAAAAAGAAAACATATATCTAAATTTAATTCTTGATTAAATCTAGTAATTATTTACCAAACAAGCATAAATTGAGATACATTTGATATATTTATTAAATTAAAATGAAAAAGAGATAAAAATCGAAATAAAAAGAAAAATAAAAATAAAATAAAATAAAATAAAATAAAATGGGATAGGAAAATTAGAATTGTAATAGAAATAAGAGGAGAACGGGATGAGAGTTCTGCCGACTAACAGCGTGCCCCCCCTGTCTATCGTCTTCAAGGCGATGGTGTCGAATGTTCAGGTTCTCCAGCAAGCAGGCTCCGTGGAAAGGCTTGGAAGATTTCTATGGTCTTTACCGGGATGTACGAGATTACACCGAAACGAGAGCGTTCTCAAGGCAAAAGCCATAGTCGCATTTCATCGTGGCCAATTCAAAGAACTCTACAAGATTTTAGAGAGCAATACCTTCAGTGCGCACAATCATCCGAAACTTCAGGCACTTTGGTTGAAGGCACATTACATTGAAGCTGAGAGACTTCGAGGGAGGCCACTTGGTGCGGTCGGTTAGTATCATTTATTTATTTATTTATTTATTTATTTATTTTTAATATATGTACGTTGCATTCTATTCGTTAGTTCAATGTTTTGGGGTATAATTTAATTGGTTTTCAATTTGTTTCTTAGTAATTATTCCTACTTTTTTTTTTCTTCTGGTATATAGAATTATATTTATTTATTTATTTATTTATTTATTTATTTATTTTTAATTATATGTACGTTGCATTCTATTCGTTAGTTCAATGTTTTGGGGTATAATTTAATTGGTTTTCAATTTGTTTCTTAGTAATTATTCCTACTTTATTTTTTCTTCTGGTATATAGAATTATATTTATTTATTTATTTATTTATTTATTTATTTATTTATTTACTTATTTATTTATTATATGTACGTTGCATTTTCTATTCGTTAGTTCAATGTTTTGGGGTATAATTTAATTGGTTTTCAATTGGTTTCTTAATAATTATTCCTACTTTTTTTTCTGGTATATAGAATTATTATTGATTGATTAGTATACTGATCGAATTTTTTAAATAATAATTAATTGAACTTTTTACAATCTTAGTTTTGTTTATAAAATTTGATAATATAATTTGAACTTCATTGAAACGTATGAAACTTCGATAGTGTTGTTTGATAGGTTTTACACTTTGTTAGAAATATTTTTATTTGATATTATATAGAATTTTTAATGAATTTAATTAATTTCATTTATTATACGATTAAACGTTTTACAATCTTAATTTTTTGTTGTAAGATTTGATTGTATAAATTGGGCCTGTTAAATCAAAAATACTTTGATAGTGTTGATAAATTTTTTTACTTTGTTAGAAATATTTGTATTTGATATTTTATGTATAAAAATATCTATAATTGATTAATAAGATCTTATTTTTAAATAATTAATTGAACTCTTGGCAATCACAATTTTGTTATCAAATTTGATAATATAATTAGAACTTTATTGAAACATAAGAAAAACTTCGATAGTGTTGTGTTGATAGGTTTCAATTATCAGGAATATATTTTCTTCTACAAAAATATCATTGATCGATTAATATACAAAAATCTAATTTTTAAATAATTAATCGAACCCCCCAATTTTCATATCAAATTTAATAATATAATTCTAACACCTATAATCAATCAAAAAACAAACTTAGATATAATTTAATACGTGTCATAATAATCTAAATAATGAAACGTTGAAATGAAAATAAGACATTTTATGCAATTATATCTGTCTTCGATGGTAGGAAAATTCTTTCATAATTTCATTTCAGTTCAAATCATTGGAAAGATCTCGACGATGTTCTGTCGTCGGTCAATTAAATATTAATAACAAATGATTTTCATCAATTACCATTGAAACAACAACAAAAAAAAACAAAATGTCGTCTATTAATCATCGTCATTTAACCGTTCTTCCTTTGACAATGAATATTATTTCATTTTTAAATAAGAAAATAATGAAAATTTATAAATGAAAATCTACGAATATCAAAGTGCTATCTTGTGACTTACATTAGAAACACACACAAACACACACACACATATACAAAAAAACATACGACACATGTAGTATAACTATTTTCCTCTTTCTCTTTCTCATTTGAAATCTAGAACGAAGATCGCCAATGTTATTTCCGTCTCGGTTGTAAACAGGAGAGAGAAAGAGAGAAAGAAAAAGAAACAGAGAGAGAGAGAGAAAATTAGTGGAAGGGGTGGAAATAAGACGGTGAGTTTTAACGAGACGACATTTTAATTAGATCCTCGGCTTAGCTTTTGCAAACCGATGCCTGTTAGTTGATCCTCCTCCCCCTTTCCTCCCCCCCACCACCCTCTTCTCCCTACCACCCCCTAGACTGATGCTAAAACTAGAGAGAGAAGAGAAAGAGGAAGAAGGAAACATGCATTTGGCATCGTCGAGAAAGTATTCCGCGAAGATATTCGAATTTACTTTCCAAAGTTTCAATCTCATTCTCGTTTTCCTGCTATTAAAATATAATTTTTTTTTTTAATGGGATATTTATATTTATTATACTAGTATATTATTATTATTTTTTATTGTTCCACGATATTCATTGGATCGGGGGTGTTTGCTTCGCTAATGTTAGATTTATACATTTTTTTCTTTGTTTTTTTTTTTATTTTTTCTTTAGACACTTTTAACGCAGCAGCAGCAGCAACAGCCCCCTTCTTGTTCGTGTTGTTTGATATCTTGTTCTTAAATTAACTCGCGAATTCGTTCGGGATAATTTTTCCCTCTTTGGTTACACGTCTTGTTGTGTTCATATTCAATTTTGATATTATTATTATGATTGTTATTATTAAATAGTAAAAAGGAATGAATTTATATTTATGATATTTTTCGTATCAATCGATCAATGATATATAATATACATAGAAAGATGTATGTTAGATAAATTTGAAATGAATTTATTGATTTATTGATAAAATTGGCATTGGGGGGGGGATCAAATCGAATTTTACCTGTAATTTAAAACAAAAGTTTTCTTATGAAAACATATTTAAATTGATATTATTCATTATCGTAAACAAAAACAAATAAGAAAATATATCTTTCATTATAAAATTAATTTCAAATCTTATCCTACAATTAAGATAAATGTTTTAATTTGTAGTTTTGTTTGATAAAATGATGATTTGAGAGAGATGATATTCGTTAGAATGAATGAATGAAGACGCGTGTCAATAATTATATTCGAGTATATTGTTGATTCATTGAAATGTGAATTATTATTTTTCAGGTAAATATCGTGTTCGTCGTAAGTTTCCATTACCAAGAACGATATGGGACGGCGAGGAAACGTCTTATTGTTTCAAGGAAAAGTCAAGGAGTATATTGAGGGAATGGTACGCGACCAATCCGTACCCATCGCCACGAGAAAAACGTGAATTGGCTGAGAACACGGGCCTAACGACGACCCAAGTTAGCAATTGGTTTAAAAATCGTAGGCAGAGGGACCGGGCAGCTGAACATAGGTGAGTTTTAATGTTCATTTTAAATGATTCATTTTATCATCATCATCATCATCGTAATCCTAGAAAAAGAAAAATAAACGAATTACACCAAAAAAAAGATATATTTATGGAAAATTTGATATATGAATACACTTATGGGGTGTATTATTAACCCTTTGCACTCGAACCAACAACTTGAGACGATTTTACAGGTACTTTATTATAATATTAATAATTATATAATTTATAAACAAACAAAGTGTATAGAAATAATAAAATATCATCAATTTATTCATTTATATGTCGAAAAAAAAACAAACTTTGATAAATAATACTACTATTAACTCTGTAATTAGTTTTGGTTGTGTTGACAGTTGAAATTGTTGGCCGGGCGCCGTATCGGCGCCGCTCGAGTGCAAAAGGGTTCATTTATATTGATTAACTTTGAATAATTTATATATACTTCAAATTCATATACACATAAACACGACCACATATACGTGTGTATATGTGTGCACATAGTTTGCGATGAGTACGAATCCCAGCTAGTAAGAATCATCTCTCAGCTGTCGCATCGTAAAACGAGGAACCGCGAGAATGCGTAGGAGTTTTACTCTTCTTGTTTAGTTTCGTGTTGTTTCGAAGGTCGTTGCTCTATATCCGATTTTAGAAACGACCGACCAAATTCAAAGGCCCCCCCCTCCCTGTAACACCGCGTCTGTAACGTGCTTCTTCTTCTTCTTCTTCTACTTCTTCTTCTTCTATTTCTACTTCTTCTTTTTCTTCTTATTCTTATTATTCTTTTTCTATTTTTTCTTGTTCATCTTATATTCTTCCTTCTTCTCGTTTCTTGGTTTACTCATGACGTCTCCCACGTCGCGTGTGATATTCCGTTCATATTCCTGTTCACGTTCACGTTCATGTTCACTATCCTATCTCATTATATTTTCTCATTTCATTTTCATGTAATATCATGTACAGATATGAAAACGTTTTCATGATACTTTAATGATAACATCATTTTGTTTGATTAAAAACATTTTTAATAATCCAATTAATATTTAGATTTAATAAAGTATTAAGGGGATTATATCATTTGAATTAGAATTGTCAAATATAAGAAGCTTTTAATGTTTTCAATGGTTTTTTAATGAATGAAGTTGAATGGGATGTTTCATTCTGTTTGATGTAGTATATAAAGTATATTAATTCATGTTCATGTTCATTATACTGTTTCATTATAATTTCTCATCTAATTTTGATGTAATATCATGTACACACATACAGATATGAAAACATTTTCATGATACTTTAATGATTACATTTGTTTGATTAAAAACATTATTAATAATCCAATTAACATTTAGATTTAATAATCTAATGAGGAGATTATTTCATTTGAATTATAATTGTCAAATATTAGAAGCTTTTAATGTTTCCATGTTTTTTAATGAATGAAGTTGAATGGGATATTTCTTTCTGTTTGATGTGGTATATAAAGTATATTAATTCATGTTCACGTTCACTATACTATTTTATTATATTTTTTCATTTAATTTTCATGTAATATCATGTACAGATATGAAAACGTTTTCATGATACTTCAATAATGACAACATTTTGTTTGATTAAAAACATATTAATAATCCAATTAACATTTAGATTTAATAAACTAATGATGATATTATGTCATTTGAATTATAATTGTCAAATATTAGAAGCTTTTAATGTTTTCCATGTTTTTTTAATGAATGAAGTTGAATAGGATGTTTCATTCTGTTTGATGTGGTATATAAAGTATATTAATTCATGTTCACGTTCACTATACTGTTTCATTATATTTTTTCATTTAATTTTGATGTAATATCATTTACACATATAGATATGAAAACGTTTTCATGATACTTTAATGATAACATCATTTTGTTTGATTAAAAACATTATTAATAATCCATTTAATATTTAGATTTAATAAACTAATGAGGAGATTATTTCATTTGAATTATAATTGTCAAATATAAGAAGCTTTTAATGTTTTCCATGTTTTTTAGTATATTAATTCGTGTTCATGTTCACTATACTGTTTTATTATAATTTCTCATCTAATTTTGATGTAATATCATCATACGCTGATATGAAAACGTTTTCATGATACTTCAATAATGACAACCATGTTTTCCATGTTTTTTAACGAATGAAGTTGAATGGGATGTTTCATTCTGTTTGATATGGTATATAAAGTATATTAATTCTTACCTAAAAGTATTATAATATCATCCTTTGACTAATTCATGTTCATGTTCACTATTCTGTTTCATCAGAATTTCTCTAATTTTGATATAATATCATCATACACAGATATGAAAACGTTCTCATACTTCATTTGGGGTATACTTCAACGATGACAACATTTTTTTCTTCTTCTTCTACTAATTATTATTATTATTATTATTAGAACTTCCTCCTGTTATAAACAACACATTGTTTGATTAAAAACATTTGAAATAATCCAATTAACATTTAGACTTAATAAATTAATGATGATATTATATCATTTGAATTAGAATTGTCAAATATAAGAAGCTTTTAATATTTTCCATATTTTTTAATGAATGAACTTTCATCCTTTTTGATGTGATATACAAAGTATATTAATTCTAACCTAAAAGTATTATTATAAATCATCCCCTTGACGAATTGAGTTAGTGAAATAATCATCGATGCGAATAGTGGTTAAGGACAGTGCATTATTCCTCGTGTATTGCGAGAGAATAATAATAATAATAAAAATAATAATAAAAATAATAAAAAAAAGAATAAGAAGAAGAAGAGTTTGCCAAAGGGAGGAAGTGGGAAGCACCATCATGGTTAAAGTCAGTCGGCACGGCGGTACACACCACCACTGTACCACGTCACGCCACAAGAAACGTATCGAATTTCTTATGGCTTCTGTATATTCCCATGAACGAAAGCAAGCGAGGTCGAAAGCAACAAAAAAAAAAGAAAAAAAGGGGGAAAAAGATAGATAGATGAAGAGGGTGAAGAAGAAGAAGAAGAAGAAGAAGTTGCAGTAGTAGTAGTTGCAGTAGTAGTAGTAGTAGTAGTAGTCTAGTGTCCTGCCAATAATTTTTGGTATTGGTTGGTGTATCCTGGATACTGCAGTAGGAGGAGGACATCATTCCTGGCATATTAATTACAGGAAATCCCACAAAAGTTTCCACCCACAACGTGCGACCGTTGGTTAACTTCCATTACTTGTTGTGTCTTCCTTTACCCCAAATATCGACATCCAGGCAATGTTTCATCAATTCCCTTGTTTTATCCCCCACCCCTTCCACTCTTCCCACCCCCCTGTTCCATTCTTCTTTATCTTTTATCTTGCTTCAATACACCAACTTGTATCTTTTCCTGCAACCTAAATTATTCTTTTCTTTTAGGATTGAATTGAATTGAAGAAGAAGTGCTAATTGACATGGTGCTGGTGGTTAATTTGATTATTTTATCATGATGACCCATTTATTAAACAGCAGTCACACTTTGGTTGAGTAATGGGGGGGGACTGGTGGTAATGGTGGTGGTGGTAATGCTTTTTAAGTTGTTACTTTCTGAGTGTAGTTATTATTTCGTTGATAAGCCTGTTGCCTCGCGTAGTTTTGTTGTCCCCTTGGGACAGGGGCGTCTTGTGTTTTGTTGTGGGCGTCTAAAACATACACGAGATGTTTTATATCATCAAATTGTAATCTCCCTTGGGTATCTGTATTCATTGAATCATTTTGAATTTTCTTTCCTACTCTCTCTCGTTTGTTGTTTTTTTTTTGCTTTGACACCCTCCAAAATTGATTTTTGTTTCTTTTATACCCCCAAATGTATATCAATTCTTATATCTCTTTTTCTTCTTGTAACGTGTCGTTAGAATTTGTTTTAATAATAGGAACAAGGTATTATTAATTTGATGACAGATTATTATTCATTAAATTCATATTAATTTGGTTGGTTTGATTTTGTGAATTAATTTAAATAACAAATAGTACAATCTTGTGTATCATATATTTGTGATAAAAATAGCAAATGTTTTTTTATTTCTTTTCTTGTAACGTGTCGTTAAAATTTGTTTTAATAATAGGAACCAGGTATTATTAATTTGATGACAGATTATTGTTCATTAAATTCATATTAATTTGTGAATAAATTTAAATAACAAAAAGTACAACCTTGTGTGTATCATATATTTATAAGTATGGCAAATATTTTTTTATTTCTTTTCTTGTAACGTGTCGTTAAAATTTGTTTTAATAATGGAACCAGGTATTAATTAATTTGATGACAGATTATTATTCATTAAATTCATATTAATTTGTGAATAAATTTAAATAACAAAAGTACAACCTTGTGTGTATCATATATTTGTGATAAGTATGGCAAATATTTTTTTATTTCTTTTCTTGTAACGTGTCGTTAAAATTTGTTTTAATAATGGAACCAGGTATTAATTAATTTGATGACAGATTATTATTCATTAAATTCATATTAATTTGTGAATTAATTTAAATAACAAAAAGTACAACCTTGTGTGTATCATATATTTATGATAAGTATGGCAAATATTTTTTTATTTCTTTTCTTGTAACGTGTCGTTAAAATTTGTTTTAATAATAGGAACCAGGTATTAATTAATTTGATGACAGATTATTATTCATTAAATTCATATTAATTTGTGAATTAATTTAAATAACAAAAATTACAATCCTGTGTATCGTATATTTTGTGATAAGAATGGCAAATGGTTGGTCTAGACTCTAACGGCGCCAGATACGAATTTTCTGATCAGCATCTTTCATATCTCTTCTTTTACCATTTCAAAAACAACGTCTTGTTTCTCTTTCTCTTTTTCTCTTTCACGTTTGCTACGCTTTTTGTTTTCTTCTTTTCTTTTTCTTTCTGTTATCGGATACTATCAGCCTATTGTGTCTTGCTTGAATTAAGAACGAACGTATGAACTAAGAAGACGTTTCAAAATGCAGTTAGTATATAAGACAACGCATAATCTTATTACATACCCAATGATTATTATTCCTTTGTCACATGGCAGTTATTCGTTGTTCTTCGTTCGTCTCTCTTCTTCTTAAAGTGAAGAGAAGTTGCTTTGCATTTGCTTCAAGAGATTATTTAATAATAGCTGTCCTATGCACTTTTTCTTATAAGGGATGCTGACTTTTTATCTCTGGCAAATGTAGAAACATAAACATATTAGAAATGTTATGCCATTATATTCTGTTTCTTCTGAGTTGATTCTGTTCTTTGATTCTTTTTTTTTTTTTAATCAGTATCATCACACACATATAAATAAAATATATATTTTCAACTGGTAATTCTACTTTTATCCTGAGTCATATTTAATTTGGTTGGTTGGTTGTTTTGTTGTTGAAATACACACAATTGGAATATATTAATTAGATTCAGATATTATATTAATTAAATTCATATAACATATCTCTGTGAATACATATTATTTATAATTATTAAAATTATATATATATTAATATAATTAATAATTTAATATTAATATTATTAATTTAATTTAATATTATTTAATTTGTTTTTAATATTATTAATAATTAATAAATAATATTAATAATATGTTGTTATTAATAATTATGTTCAATTGTGTTGAATTCGTTGTTCATAAGATATTTTTTTGTTTTAATAAAAAAAAATGGTTGAAATATAACATAGAAATATAATAAAGATATTTCTATCTTGAATATTCTCATGTTGAAATAATTTTCATAGTTGGAAACTGGTTCGACCCAGTTTTCTTTGTCCCAAGTCATCGTTTAACGATCCTACCCAAAACACTTTTATTGCCCTGGCTCTTTAAACATGTTATTCCTTCTGCATTTCCGGGGCCCACTTCTGATCATCTCTCTCAGCAAAGTCCGAAAGATCGCGGTCCGTTTCTTTGACTTCACAAGGGTTAAAAACAACATTGAAGAAGACTAAGATAAATAATGTTGAATCAGAGAGAAAGAGAAGAGGTTTTCTTTTTTTTTTTCTTTTTTTTCTGTTCTTTTCCTTTGTAGAATACCGTCCATGAAATATTTTCTTCTTCTTTTTTCTTTTTTTTATGTGTCTTACATCTTGCTTAAATAGGAAAGAAAAATAATATTAATAAGTCAAACTAAATAATAAATACAAATTTACTTTGCATTGTATTGTTTCGTATGTGTGCGTATTTTGTACATTTTTTCTTGTTTTTTTTTTGTCTAGAAATGATTTAGAATCAGTTCATTCTAATTATTCAGGATCAGTTTGATTATATAATTGCATCAAAGTAATGATACAATTTTATATTCTATTGTATTGTGTCATATGTAATAAGATTTAATTTTATTTTATATATATGTTTATTTTTTTTTTATATAGAAATGATTCAGAATTAGTAACAGTTTGAAAAATAATTTGCATCAAAGTATTAATACTAATTTACTTACAATTGCATTATATGGTGTAATATAAAATTTAAGTTTACTTTGTACATTTCTTTCTTTTATAAATGATTCAGAATCAGTAACAGTTTGCAAAATAATTTGCATCAAAGTATTAATACTGATTTTCTTTTTATTTCATTATATGGTGTAATATAAAATTTAAGTTTACTTTGTACATTTCTTTCTTTTATAAATGATTCAGAATCAGTAACAGTTTGCAAAATAATTTGCATCATAGTATTAATACTAATTTACTTACAATTGCATTATATGGTGTAATATAAAATTTAAGTTTACTTTGTACATTTCTTTTTTTTATAAATGATTCAGAATCAGTAACAGTTTGAAAAATAATTTGCATCAAAGTATTAATACTAATTTACTTACAATTGCATTATATGGTGTAATATAAAATTTAAGTTTACTTTGTACATTTCTTTTTTTTATAAATGATTCAGAATCAGTAACAGTTTGAAAAATAATTTGCATCAAAGTATTAATACTAATTTTCTTCTTATTGCATTATATGGTGTAATAAAGTTTAAGCTTACTTTGTACATTTCTTTTTTCTTATAAATGATTAAGATGAGTAACAGTTTGAAAAATAATTTGCATCAAAATAATAATACAAATTTACATTTTCCATTGCATTGTAGCATCACATATATAAAGGTTTAATTTTACTTATTTCACTAATACATTTCTTTTTCTAGAAATGATTCAGGAACTCGAACAATTTCAAACAAAATTGCATCCAAAAATAACCAGAAAAAGAAAAATCCGAGTAAACTTAATTTATTTATATTTGTTAAAATGTGTAAGAAATAAAGTTGGATGATAATAATAGTATATAAATGATTATTGCTGCAAAGCTAAGTAATAGACTGTGCGTGAAGGAAACATTAAACGATTTAACTATCCATTCCAACATAGCTTTCGTCTTCGTTGGAATCGATTTCTTGGCAGGATGATGAGCCGTCGTCGTCGTCGTCGTCGTCGTCATCGTCGTTGTCGTCGTCCTACGTGGTTGTAGCAGCCAATAATGGCTTCGCAGCAGCGTTGTTCTCAGTGTCAACAAAAGTTTGCTAATGTACCCGTCCTACATAGAAGACTCACCCTCACCCTTATCCTCACCCTTATCCTCACCCTTATCCTCACCCTTATCCTCACCCTCACCAACGCCCTCTCAGTGTCTCTCTCTCTTTTTTCTTTTAACCCTCTTTTACCATCAACTTCACCCTCATTTTCGTTTCATCCCCTTGTCTTCCTTGTCATTCGACTACGCAAACTGATCGAAAGGATTGCACTAAAGAGCCACATCCATTTTTTTTTCCTTTCTTTCTTCTTTTTCTATTCTATTCTATTCTATTCTACTTTGGTTTGATCATTTTTTTCGCATTATTTTGTTATTCGATTTATTTTAACGAAATTCAGATTTTTTATTTAACTTCTTATTTTTCTTCTTCTTTTTTCTTTTTTTGTTTTTTTTTTTTGGATAATAAAATTCGTTTTGTAACTTCTTCATTGGTTTCTCGAAATAATTGACAAATCGTTGTACGTCAAATAATATGTCTGTCCTTTTTTTCAAATTATACTTTTTTTGGCGCGTTTAGGAAAACAAATGACGGAGAGTGAATTTTTACGCGTGATGCGCGCGCACACAGCGACATGAAATTTAACAGAATGAAGTTGGTCGTTTATTTACGTATGCGCGCGCACAACGACGCGAAATTCACGTTATGAAGTTTATTTTATACAAAATGTTTCTTCTTTATTAGTGTTATATAAATTATTATAATAATAATAATAATTCCATCGCGATGTTATTTACATTTAATTACGTAAAAACATCTGTACGAAATACACAAAGAAAAAGAGAGAGAGAGAGATAAATAAATAAAAGAAAGAAAAAGAAGGAAAAGAAAAAAGAATGAAGTGGGCGCGGAAAAATTGAGGGGGTGAAATGAGGAGATGGTGGGGGGTGTAGGATAGGTTAAGGGGGGGTTAAATCGAAGCTTTCACGATGCGGGGGGAGGGGGCAGGAGTGAAGACGATAGAGATAGCACTTCCCGGATGTAGAAAGGGACAGCAGCTGTGAGCTAGGGCTGAAGAGGTTGTAAAAGTGTGAGTGAGATGGAAGTATTGGGAAGTAAAAAGGTATAGGTTCTATTCAGAAGGGGGCAGAGAGAGAGAGAGAGAGAGAGAGAGTGAGATGGAGATATAATAGTAGTCGGGTCCTTTCCAAGGGTTGGACGTGGGTGGCTGCACCAATATTGACTCTTCCTGAAAACCTAGGGAGTTTTGAGACCCCAACGCAAGGAGGGGTGATGAAAACGCGTGAGTGAGTGAGTGAGTGAGTGAGTGAGTGAGTGAGTGAGTTAGTTAGTGAGAGAAAGAAAGAGACAGATATAGAAAGTGTGGAAGCTCCTCTTGCGTTTTACCTCGCCATTCGTACGAACCACCGAAATGGCGCCTACTTTTACTCATCACATTTTTTCTGCCATGAGTATATATTTTTTTTCTTTTTTTTTTTTTTTTTTTTTTTTAGGAAAATTATCTTATCGTTGGTTGTTTTATTTCTATTATTATTATTATTATTATTATTATTATTATTATAATTTTTCTATATTGTTTTTATACACTTTCCTGATTATATAATACGTATATACTTGTGTTAAATGTTAATGTTATTTTGGGTGAAGTTTTTAATATGCAAATTGTTATATTTGAAATGAAATGATATTTTTTTGTATGTTAAAAGTAACATTTTATATTTGACAGTTTGAATAATTAAAATATCGTATCGTAAAATAGCGTTTGTTTCTTTTGGGTTTGGATAATTATATTTAGGATAAATTCTTAGATAATCATTGATTAATATTAATTTGCGATGAAAATAAAAGTAAAATAGGTGGCAGACAGACGTGGGTAGAAATAAAAGAAAAAAAAGAAGAAAAATAGAAATGTTATGATTCATCTAAACTTGCGTAGCATTTCGCGGAGAGTTGAACGCTAGAATCAGATAATTAGATAGATAAATAGATAGAGGTTGAAAGAAAAATTACGAAGAGACGAAAGAAGGTGATGATGGTGGCGGTGATGGTGGTGGTGGCAGTGTGCAATCTGTTTCTTCAGCCAGAGCACAACATCAGGTCTGCTTCGTTCGGCTTTGATGGAAGTCGATCGGTGATATATCGTCGCTCCTCGACACATCGACTTTGATGGAAATCGATCTCGTGATCGTCGACGTCGTATCGAAGGAAAGGACTCGCGGTGGCAACCCACGCTACCGGTTGCGGCCATCCAACCATTCTTTTCGAGCTATAACAGGAATAGTATATGTGCTAGTCACAGTTCTTCCTTCCTTCTCTTTCTTTCTTTCTTTCTTTCTTTTGATTTAATTTTTTTTTTTAATCCTTGTTTCAACAACCGAACTCAACCTTATTGCATTTAACCGATCGAGATTCATCTTCTTTTACTTACGTAATAATAAAATCATTCAAATCTTATTCGTAAAATATAATATTTTTTTGTTCAATTAGCTGATAAATAACTTGGATTTAATTTTAATTTAAATATTATTAACACATATATATATATGTTGATTGATTTATTGATATGTTGTTGTGATTGAATGAAATAATATACGTTAATATAAATTCATTCATTCAAACAATATTCAATTGATATCAATTAATAATCAAAAACAATATTTTAGATAATATATAATTGTTATATTAATTATAATTATATTAGAGTAAAAGGGTAGAATGAATGAATTTATATTTACGTCAATATTTCATTCAATCAACATTTTGATAAATCAACATATATTTTTCAAATGTTTATAATATTTCAATTAAAATTATAATTTAATTTGAAAGGAGTCATGAAAAATTATTTAAGTTCATAAATCTAATTGGTTAATGTTGAATAACATATAACATTTCAATAAATCAACATATATTTTCAAATGTTAATAATATTTCAATTAAAATTATCATTTAAAATTTGAAAGGAGTCATGAAAAATTATTTAAGTTCATAAATCTAATTGGTTAATGTTGAATAACATATAACATTTCAATAAATCAACATATATTTTCAAATGTTAATAATATTTCAATTAAAATTATCATTTAATTTGAAAGGAGTCATGAAAAATTATTTAAGTTCATAAATTTAATGGTTAATGTTGAATAACACACATAACATTTCAATAAATCAACATATTTATCAAATGTTAATAATATTTCAATTAAAATTATCATTTAATTTGAAAGGAGTAATGAAAAATTATTTAAGTTCATAAATCTAATTGGTTAATGTTGAATAACACACATAACATTTCAATAAATCAACATATATTTTTCAAATGTTAATAATATTTCAATTAAATTATCATTTAATTTGAAAGGAGTAATGAAAAATAATCTAAGTTCATAAATCTAATTGGTTAATGTTGAATAACACACATAACATTTCAATAAATCAACATATATTTATCAAATGTTAATAATATTTCAATTAAAATTATAATTTAATTTGAAAGGAGTAATGGAAAAAATTGGCCAAATTCGTTGTAAATCTAATGGTTAATGTTAAATAACACTCGATTATTATTAATACGATGGCAACGTAATTACGGTTGAAGTTTATTGAGGTCTCGAATGAGCTAATAGTGTTTGCCGAATAAGGCTGACTCGTCCAGGTCAAGTAAAGAAACAGAGAAAGAGAGAGAAAGATTCGTATGTACATATCGTTCTCGTGCCGCTGACGTCCCCAAAATAGCTACGAACAGTGTCCCGTGAAACAGGAACGACGGCAACGGCAGCAACCAAGCAAGCAAGCAAGCAGCAGCTTCAGCAGCAGCAGCAGCGCTTGGTTTACGGTTACAGCATGCACGGTGTCTGAGTAGCGCGTTCTGCGTGTCTGAAACCAGAGAACCCTATCTTGTCAACGTGTCTCGCGAACCACGCCGATGACATCCACAAACCATTCCGCGAACACACGAGATAGAAGCCCCCCACTCCACCCAACCCCTTTGCGAATGGGTTGTTGATTCTTTGGAATGATTACAACACTTTCAATGATTCAATTTCGATCACAGATAATTTTGTATCAACCCCTTAAGCCCCCTTAACCTCTTACCTTTTTGTAGAAAAGAAATATTTTGGTAATAGTTTGATAATTTGGATCAATTAGATGATTGTTAAATAAAGGTGAATGGTTGTGTTGATTTTTTGAAATGATTTCGATCATAAACAATTTTGTATCAACTCTCTAATCCTTCCAAATCCCACAAACCCCTCGAGCTCCAATCTTTTTGTTGATAAGAAATATTTCTGTGATGTTTCCTAGAAGATTTTGGAATTATTTTGTTAATAGTTCGATAATTTGGATAAAAACTAAGACTAAGAGATTTAACTAAGTTAAATAAAGTTTTGACCTTACTGTTTAGATCCATCATCATAATCTTAATACCTGGCATCGTTTTGTCCTAGTTATGTCAGAGTCTTTGGGTCGACGTCCAAAGACCATCTCAAAGTGACAGAAAGATACTGGACCAAAATAACCCACGTGTCGTGTTCATCCTCCTCATCCTCCTTAAGTAATTTTCTCTATACTCAAAACTGATGACATCATATATATATGTGTGTGTACTTTGAAGAATCAAGTATAATGGTTAACCTAAATATACTAATACATTTTTATTTTTCTTTTATTTTTTTTTTAGAATTATTTCATGCTTATTGATTCGTCTCTTAAACCCCTTAAAACTACCGTGGGCGCTTATAAGCGCCCGTCGTTCTCGTTACATCTCTAATACTTATACTAACAATTCGGTACACGATACAAACATATAAATAATATCGTTTGAATGTAATTGTAAATACATTTTACCCCCAAAATTTACATCGGTCTGATTTATCTCAGAATTCTGGCCCCGTGATCACAAATTTATGTAAAATATCAAAATCAATTGACCGATAAATACAAACTGTGTTTCCATCGTTAACAATCAATAACAACTATCTTCCCATAAACACGATGTCTGCGTGTGTGCATGTGCGTGTGTGTGTAAGTATAAGTATTACACATTTATTATTTCAATAAAGAAATACTCGCGTAACTTGGAACGGTACGTTTCACAAACAGATTTTACATCCAACGGCACAACCCCAAAAGAGAAAAAGAAGAAGGGCCCTCCTCCCCACCCCTCTCCCCATACACAAAAGTGGAACAAGACAAAAAAAAGAACAGAAAGAAAGAAAGAGAGAGAGAGAGAGAGAAAGAAATGAAAAAAAAGATTACAGTACACACGTCGGGACGAGTGAATGTGCATTTGCGAGAGTAGACGCGTGGTCCAGGGTCTCTTCCGGTTGGAGAGAAAGAGAGGAAGAAAGAAACCGTAGAGGAGGGAGAGGAGGGGGTTGGCTTGGGGATAAGAAAAAGGGGAAGGGGAGCAAGCAATCCCCTTTTTCGTCGAAAAAGGGAGGACGGCGGCTTGGGACCGGCCATGTTGGGTTGTTGCCTCGGCCATTTTTCGGACTTGGGAGAACAAAAAAGGCGAATAGGCTTCTCCCTCTCTCTCTTTCTCTCTCTTCCCCTCTCCTCTCCTCTCCTCCCTAACGTGGAAAGCCGCTTTAAAGAAGACCACGTCAAATCTGACAGGCCACCACCACACGAGGGAGAAAGAACGGTAGGGAAGGGGGGGGAGCTGGGGCACATATGCGCACGTTAAGGACCAAAAGGGCCCGCCTCGTGCTGAAGGAGTCTCGTCTTGAAAAGAACAATCCTCTTACTCTCTCTCTCTCTCTCTTTTTATCCTTCATTTTCCTCTCCTCTTTCTCTACTCTTTCTTCATCTTCATCTTCATCTTCATCATCATCTTCTTCTTATTCCTCTTCTTCTTCTTCTTCTTCTACTTCTTCTACTTCTCCCTTCAGCAGCGTTGCTTACGTACCTCGTCCCTTTTTTTTAAAAAGGGAATAAGGGGACAGAGGGGGCATTCATTCATGCACGCATTCCCAGAATTCACGTACCGTTCTTTCCTATGAACATTAGATGATCGTATCCCTTTGTATGGTTAGTCCCATCGACCCCCACTCCTTCCCGTTCTACCCTCCTCCCTCCCCCTATACGTGTACGGATGCATGAGTTTGAATTTGACCGATCAATGATACTTATTTTCTATTTCAATGGATTTGTCATTTGAATTTTTCTCGTTTACTGTGTTGTCGTCTGTTTATCGTTGACGTTTAACGGTTCTAGAGTATTTGTTTTTGTTTTTGTCAAGCTTTTCTTTTGTTTGCAACACTATAAGCATAAAACTTGTCGATCACGAACTAGTTTAAATGATAATTGCGTAACAAAGTGTAAAAAAGGTTTTGATAAATCGTTCGTAAAACAGTGAAACTAATTGGAATCTAGCAATCTGGGTAGTATCGTTTGGTAGATAACATTTGAACATTTGATAGAATAATTGAATTCGTTACTTGTTATTATTGAATTTATTTGGAGAAATTTCATTTGGATCTGATATATCCTGATCGGGAATCATCAATAACAAATAACCCATATATAATATGCGTGTTCTCAAATTGTAAAGGCCGTTGGAAGAGGTATTAATTTGTTTTCTGATTTAACCATTACCACTACCACCACCAGCAGCAGCAGCAACAGCAGTACCCTTGAAAGTACGCACGTTACGTGTGTGTATCACTTCTTCGTAACTGTCCAAGTTTTAAGAAAAGCTAGCCTAGTAGACGATGAGGAAACGCATGTCACAGTGTGAAGAGGAAATTGCATGTCGCCCAGAAAAAAAATAAGTAAAATGTAATAGTAGTAGTAGTAGACAGTTGGAGCAATATTCCTTGAAACTGTCGTTCTCCTTTCTCTCTCTCTCTCTCTCTCTCTCTCTTTACCAAGAAAATTGTCGTCTGGTCTTCTCGTCATTGGTTTGCACAATAGTAGTGCCAGATGACTTAATCGTTAGAATATTGAGGCTAACCTAACTAACGAACTAAACGGCTGTTCTCCCTTCAGACTAGACTCTAAACTAATAATTTCATGATTTTACCTAATTTCAAGTATCTCATTCCGTGTTCGCATTTACATCGAGGACACACCAGACCAGACACGCGCTAATTTCTCTTCATTTATTTAACACACCTATTAACTTAACGTCTAATAAAAGACATCAACAACAGTTCTTGAATTTCTTTTTTTTTTCGAGTAAAAGCCTTTCAGATTACTGCGGGCGCATATATGCGCCCAGCGTAAACTCATCTGTCCGATCTATGAGACGCATATACGCATCCAGCGTAAGCCGCCTGTCAGATATACGGGGCGCATATATGCGTCCAACGCAAACCCATCTGCCCGATCTGTGGGCGCATATATGCGCCCATCAATTTTCTTCTCTATTTCCCTCGTTCTTCGACATTTCTTTCCCGATTTTTTTTCTTTTATTCGATCAATCTAGTAGAAATGATCAAAAATGGTTAAATTTCGTTCAGGTGGATAGGTTTCTGTCTAAAAATAATTTTAAAAATTGTTATCGTTTGCTTACAGTAATTCATTTGTTAGAAAAATGATGAATAGATTAATGATAACATTTGAATAGGTGGATTCTTCAATCAATTTACAAATAGTAATCCATTTGAACAGATAATACAGATGATAATATAAAAGTTGTTCTGGTAGATGAAATATATAGGACGGTTTGGTGAACCATCTCAAAGGTTTTACGATGTACATTTTACCTTCATCTCGGAGAGAATACAAGAAGGAAGAGGGTTGGGGGAATGTAAACGACGTCTGGCACGAAAACTCGTATTCCCTGGCACGTTATCTCTCTCTCTCTCTCTTTCTCTTCTTATTCTCTCAGTCGTGTCTGCACTCTTTGGCATACGCATTCCTACGTGCAATTCCTGTTGAATAACGTCAAATCAGTCAGATATAAACGCCATGGCGCGCCATTCATTTACTTGCCGGGGTTCCTCGAATAATACTTGGACGTTTTATTGCTGCCAAAGTCAACGGGTCGGTAACATTTCTAATTGTTATATCGATATATTTTATATATTTATAATATATCATATATAAATTATTATTATTATTATTATTATTGTTACTTTTTGCAATAATAAATTCATTTGGTTCGTTTGTTTGAAGAAAAATAAAAACGTAATTTACAATTAATTAGATTAATAATTATGAATAAAATGTAATGATAATTTAATATATGTATATTATACAACAAAAAATATAATATGTAACATTTTGTTAATTAGTTTCTTTTATTTTTTAATTTCTTTTTCTTTATAGAAATAATATAAAAACAAAAATATACAATAGAGAAAAATAGGTAAGATTAAAGATATTTAACCGAAAAAAGCTTGCCGTGTGTGTAAAGTAGATATCTATCCTTGGGAAAAGGAACTACCTAGTGGGCAGGTTCACCTTAATCCGGATTAAAGAATTCTAAAACACCAAAAGCGTTTTAACCTTCCCCCCTCCTTCTCTCTCTCTCTCTTTCTCTTTCTTTTTTTTTTCTTGATACTTCTCAACAACGTGTGTTGTTCGAATCAAGAAAAAAGTATCTAACGTTATGAAAAAGTAGCTCTTTTGATATTTCTGTCAAAATTAGGGGGCTCGCGGTGGGGGGGGGGTCCCGGGGGGGGATGTCTAGAGGAAAAAAAAGTTGACGGGAGTCACTGATTCGTAAGATAAATAATATGATTTAACAGGATTATTCACAGGTAGCTATCGTTTACTTACACGGGGTATCCTTCAACAACGAACTCCCCCTCCCCCCCCCCTTATTCCTTTCTTTTTTCCTTTTCTTCTTACCTCCCAGGTGTGATGATTATAAATTATGTTCCATGTATTTATCGAAGTATGAAGAACCCCCCCCCCCTTGAGACCCCAAAATAAGAAAAGAAACAAAATGTAGTGGTAAATAAAATTGGAGCGATATCTTTTTCGGAGCGGGGGGACGAGGTGGGGGGCGACTTATTTCGCGAGAAGAAGAAAGGAAAAGAAAACAAAAAAGTGCACAAGCAAACAGAATGAAGCTCAGGGTGAAATGATTATTCGTTCAGGTAAAAAAAAATGAAGGGGGGCACGAAAGAGGGGGCAGGGAGGGTTGTTCTAGGTTCGAGAAATGAGTCCGTCCCGCGGCGGAGTTTGTAAACAGAAGTTAGCTCGAAATGTGTATACACGGTAAACTATTTCCCCCTGCCCCCTGCCCCCTGCCCCCCTTCTTTCTCCCCATTATCTTAGGCCAAAGAAATTCTTCCCTATCTGGTTATGGAATCAGCTGCTGCTGCTGATGCTGATGCTGCTGCTGGCTTCTGCTGCTGGCTGTGATGTTGGCTTCTGTTAGTGGCTGGCTCACCTGCCGTGCGAAGGCCAGGCAAACTGAAAAAGAAAGAGCAAATTTTATTCCTATCCTTTTCTATCTTTCGTTATGTGGTCCAGATATTTCGAAAGTATACTGAAGAAAATGAAGAAGATGGAAAAATGTTCTGTGTTTCTATCCGAATACCGACGTACAACACTGGGAACCAATTTTTAACGTGTTTCTTTTTTTACCTGTAAAAATCATCCCTCGTGCATTTTTTTTTCTTTTTTTTTTTTTGTACAGTCCTTTAAATAATAGTTTAAGAGGTTTATCTTGTTACGGGTTTTGTCAAAGTTGCGACCAAATCTGGGCAAAACCTTTCGTCGAATGATCTTTTTTTTTTATTTTTGGAGGAAAAGAAATGAACGCGTATTGTTATTGTTAATACATCGTTCAAAAGAAACAAACAAATAATAATATCATCGTCCTCTTCCTTAAACCACTGAAAATTAAAATATTTCTTATTATTATTATTATTATTATTATTATTATTTTAAATAATAATCAATAATATAAGGACGTGTCCGATATATCCAAGATTTAAATTGAATAATCTCAGTGTCAGGTTTCTAAAGGGAAATTTATCTGTATACAATTTACTTAGACAAGATTCGATATTCTTCCTTCACCTGTCCCCCCTTTCTCTCTCCCCCCTCTCCCCCTTGGTCAATTATCACCTAGGATTAATCGTTTTGGCAGCATCGATTCAAACACTGACAACTAACCTACGGTGTTAGAGGGGGACACCCATTTTCCTTTCTCACTCTTCTCACTGTACCCTTTTCTTCTTCTTCTTCCTCCTCCTCTTCTTCTTCTTCTTCTTCTTCTTCCTATCTTCTTCTCTTTCTCGTTCTCAAACGAGTCAGTCTAATAATATTGTCTCGCGTTTCTAACGCAGCAAGGACCGCAATCGGATCGCATCTCGACCAGAATAGAAGTCGAAATCTCTGATCTTACACTTACACACACACACACATACACATACACACAATTTCACTGACACTCTCTCTCTCTCTTTCTATCTCATTTCATTTCCATTAGATTTTCTTGGCCACCATTCCCTACAACTTTCTCTTCTCTGTCTCTGCTTGACTTTAACGATAATAGTAATAGTCTTTAGACAAAAATGTCAAAATATCTGTTCACTTCTGGGACTAATTATCTTCAATCTTATCTGTTCGTAATACTTCTTCTTTTTTTTTTTCTTTCTTTTTCTTTGACGATCGAATATGTTTTGATTTTTGTGACTACTTTGATAGGGGGAAGATTATTATACAAATTATAACAAACACACCTGTGGAAAATATTATTGCATAAAAAAAAGCAGCACAGAACATGTGTGTACCCACGATAAAAATATAGTTGGGATTAGTATAATCGGTAATTTCATTTGTGGGATAAATTTCTGACCGTGTGTCGTTATTATTATAGTCTTCTTCTTTTCTCTGTTGTGTGGGGCAAGGGGATAGGGGTAGGGGGGAATGTGAAAGATCCTAATCGGGTCGCACGATTCCCCACTAATTCGCGTCTAAGTTTATATCGCATGGGACGACACGCCAAGAAAGAAAAAAAAGAGTATGGGGGGTGGGGAATACTCTTGAGATAACATCTCCCTAGTTTTTATTTTTTTCTTATACTATATACATATATATATTTTTTGTCTCTTTCTTTCTTACTTACGTACTTTCCACCCTTCCTCAGTGAGAGGGAGAGAAAATTCTCCTCGTAAAATCGGATTATATCGGTTCTGTCGCCCCGTTTACGTTGTCCTACACTTTATTCGAACCTGTTCGCATGATATCGTTCCAAAAGGGAGTGCAAAAGAGATAGATAGATAGATAGATAGATAGGAACACGACCTTGGGGGTCAAAGATTGTGAAAAGATCCCTCGTTAATGTTCCTCCTTCCACCCTTGTTGTTAAATCTTCCATCTAATTTCTCTTCCTTAATTCACCGCACCAAAATAGGGCGATAAATAATTCGCTAATCGTATATTATCGCACTTCTGATTGGGTGGATTGACGAGAAAGGAGAGGGGGGTAAGACGCCATTTTTCTTTTACGATCGGGAAATAATTCAATTCGTTTGATTCGTTCTAATTAACATTGTAAATAATGATAATAAATTGATCGATCATTTGAGAAATGATTCTCACTGATATTGTGAACATTATTTTGATCAAATTGGTGGTAAGCGCATATATGCGTCCTTAGTCTAAACGGATTGCTTCAGTTGGACGCATATACGCGCCCGTGGTACTCAAATTGATCTAAGTTTCATTGCTAATGTGAAAATTATTTTGATAAAATTGGTAAGCGCATATATGCGCTCGTGGTACTCAAATGATTAAAGTTTCATTGCTAATGTGAAAATTATTTTGATAAAATTGGTAAGCGCATATATGCGTCCGTGGTACTCAAATGATCAATGTTTCACTGCTAATGTGAAAATGATTTTGATAAAATTGGTAAGCGCATATATGCGCCCGTGGTATTCAAATGATTAAAGTTTGTCGAATGAAACGATTTATTTGTCGTATCTCGTTTATATATATGGAATGTTGTTATTGTTGTTGTTATAAAATATTATTTTATTAACTTAACGATTAATAAAAAGCAAATGTAGATACCACTACCTACCACGCCTTTCGATCATTATCTTTCCACGAGTTTGCATAGAAATTGTGAACTTGTGTTCGGCGTTGTTAGTTTTCTACGTTTCTTCTCTCGTGAGCCGTAAAATCTCTATCAAGGATTTAAATCATTCTCTTTCGAGTTCCTCGCCATAATCTCGTTTGTAAATAATATCTATGAGAACAATAATAATAATAATAATAAAAAAAAAAGAGTAAGAGATATTTGACAAAATAAAAAACACAAAAGCATAATCTAGATTTAAGAAAAAAAATGTTTATATAATAAATTAACAAATTAATTATATTTTATTGATATAAAATACATTATAGTACTATTTAAAAAAGAAAAATAAATTCAACAATATCAATGGGGATTATTAATACATAAAACGTATTCCTTAAAAAAAAAAAAAAAAAGAAATCATACAATATATTCATAACATAAAATTTCATTCCAACCAATCGAATAATATAAACAATATATTATCTTATTTTATTAATTAACAAATAATCATACACACTTTATTCTAACTGCATATTTTTCTTTTATACAAATTACAGAAAGAGTCTCGTGGTGGTATAATATTTATTAGATTTATAATATTCTTAGGAAGAAAACAAGTATAATAATCAAAAGAGAGAAAGAAAAGAAAAAAAAAGAAAGAAAGAGAAATAATTAACAAGGAAGAAGAAGAAAAAGAAAAAGAAGGAGGAGGAGGAGGAGGTGGATGAATAAAAAATTCAATGTCAATTCATTCCCTCTCTCTCTCTCTCTCTCTCTTTGTATTTTTCTTCTGATGAGATAGTAGTAGTAGTAGGTGTCTCATGGAACGAGCACGAAATAAATGTCTCCTACACGCGATGAGTCACAAATCCTAATGAAAATAATGCCCCGAAAGAAGCGTTTCGTTCTTTTCCGTTGGGGATCCTTGGTGCAATGCGGATAAATTTACTGCGCGATCCTTGGACGGATAAGGCATACCTGGGGACACCTCCTCCGTCGGGTTATAGTCTTCCTCCCTCCCTCCCTCCCTGTCTCTCTGTTTCCCTCTTTTTCTGGTATACAACGGGTGGCATGAAACGTGCGACGTATCCGAGACGACACCAGCAAGAGCACACGAACAACTAATACCATCACCATCATCAGTTTTACCAACACCAACACTAACGCCAACATCTCAACACCACTAAACAACTTTTGCTATCTTCTTTCTTTCTTTCTTTCTTTCTTTCTTTCTTGTTTACATGTTGGATCTCATCTCCTTGGTCACAAGATTCTCCTGGAAATAATTCTTTCCTTGAACGTCGTAGTCTCCTATCCAAGAGCAGAGAGGAGAAGGAGGAGGAAGAGGGAGGTTGGTTGGTCCGTACGACGAGAAAGATTTTCACCTGCCGAACAGATTTATCGTGGCTGCGTCTTTCCCCCGTCTTCTTCGACCTGGACCATCCCTAAAAACCAACAAACCACGTGTTCCAACGTCGTTAATTTTATTCCCTTTCTTTTTACTTCCTTTTCGTTTATTTCTTGTATGGGAACTTCGACAAATCGCATCCTAACATCTCTCCTCCTTTCCAACAACCACTAACGGGGTGATAGTTGCTGGTGGTTGCTGATGGTACATTCAAAAATCTGAATTTTAATTAACATAAGAAGACTTTTTATGGGGTTGTTTCGCGTGAAATTTTCTACAATTCGTCACAGAAGTTTAACATTTTTCTCTCACGTGTCCTCCCCCCCTCCATCCTAAAAGAAAGGTAGAGGGGGTGGGAATGATAGATGAATCATTTCGTATTCTATTTATTCTCAATCCCATTTAAATTGAATCACATAATTATAAAAGTAATTGCTTTTTATTATGCCTTTTGGCTGAATCCAATAAATAACTCGTGATATACATTTGTTGATACGTTTTCTGGCACAGTGTTTTGTCAATTATTCTTCTAAGTAACTCGTATTACTAAGTTTTCTGTCCACTTGCCAGATATAATAAAAGTTTGTGTTCTAATATTTAATAATATATGTATAAGTATATTCGAAAATTCAACATACTACTACTACTATTCAATTATTTCTATGATGAATAATATAAAATCGTTATCAAACAAACGAAAACAAATATTTTCATAAATTTAGAGTTGAGCTATTTTATACATTTTTATGACTTCATTTCCACTCGTCTCAAATCCTCCTCCTCCTCCTCCACCTTCTTCTTCTTCTTCTTCTTAATCTCGTGACATCATCTTTCTTTCTCTCTCTTTCTCTCATACTCACAAACAACAACATTCACGGTAATAAATATAAATCCGTTTGAAGAAAAATCAAAACCGATTCCCCTTTGATCGTAGACAAGAAAATTACGATTATAATTTAACCACCCCAACTCTCTCTCTCTAACTCTCCAGATTATTTTTTTATATTCTGTAATTTTACTCATCTCTTCGGAGAATAAAATGAAAACGCGTCGAGTTTTGACGCGTAGGTTGGGGTGGGGAAATAAATGGCTGGCCGGTGATCATATTCGCTAACCAAAACGAATCATCATCATCATCCTCCACTTTAGTTCTTCAATAATCGTCGCGTGTTCTTCCAACCAACCCCCTCCTAGCCCCTACCTACCCCTACCCCCGTCACCTTGTTAGGAGAATCAACAGAAAGATCAAACAAAAAGGTTTGAGAGAGTAGGAAGAAGAAGAGATTGTCCTGTCTTATCAATTGGCAGTAGCATCTATGGTTGATTCTGAGATAACCAGAGAGAGAATGAGAGAGGGAGAGTGAGAGAGACAGACCGGTTCTTGAAAACACCCCGTAGACAAGTGTCGAGGCACTTGCGACAGAGCCGTATCGCGGCGGGCATGTCTAAACGACTTGTAAAACAAGTGCTTAACGATTGCTCGTGTACCTGGACGGATGCGTGGAGGTTGGTTGGTTGGTTAGTTGGGTTGTGTGAGAAGAAAAGAATGTAGAAGTATAGAAAAGAGTGAGAGAGAGAGATAGAAACCCAGGCACACAAAGTCAGGAACTTCGGGTCCCACGTGTGTTTCGAGACTTCGAGGAGGTCCAGCTTGCTAAATTGAGTTTACGAGGATGTGTCCAATGCACCTCTTCTTCTGTGTCTTTTTTCTTTCCTTTTTATTTTTCTCTGACGTTTTTTTTCTTTCTCGTCCTCTTCTTCTTCTTCTTCTTCTTTTATATTCAACCCTTCCCCCTCTGCTGCCTACCCAGTTCGTTTCGTTGTTTCATTCCTTCTATTTCTCTCTCTCTCTCTCTCTCTCTCTCTCTTGGTCTTTCTTATTCTGTATTATCCCTTTAATTCACAAGTACACGTATATATGTGTATATGGAGGTGAAGGAGGAGATTCTCCAAGTACCCTTTTCTTCGTATTTTACACACGGACAACGGTATTATCTTATTCGATATTATTTCGATACTTTCTTCTACATTCTCCCACTTTTCCCTCCTCCCCGTTCTCGGATTCATTGCTGATCATGGAGTTGTTTCTGCGTTTCGCGTTACTATCTTGGGATCCTACTTGAATAACACTTACGTTTGCAATTACTCTTTTCTTTTATTTTATTTTATTTTATTTTATTTTATTTTCTTTAAAGTAATGAAAATATTTCTTTCGTAAATTATACGCCTACCACCACCACCACATCGCAACGTGTTTGTTATTACATACCTTATTTTTTTCTTTTCCAACAAATAATTCTTGTATAATCGTTGATGGTGTCTTGTGATTAGTTTTATTCATCAAATATCGCGTTTGCGTGGTTTTTTTTGTTTTTGGATTTCAGTGGTCAAAGGGAAGACAAAACTCACGGCGGTGGGCTTGGTGATTCCAGCAGCGAATCCGGCGACGAAGCCAAAAGACAATCCGTCGTTCAGCAACAGCAACAACAACAACAACAGCAACCGTCGGCTTGCGCTGTTCAACAGCAGCAGCAACAGCAACAACAACAACAGCAACAGCAAATGGTTGAACACCAACAAACGTCTAGCATGTACCAATTACCACCACCCGCTGCGGTTTCGAGTCCTCACTCCTATCATCAGACTCATGGTACTAGTCTGAGTCATCCTCATACACCTACCCATCATATGCAACACCATGACACCAGCAGCGAGAGCGGTGACGACAAGAGAAACCTTCATCATCAGTTGCAACATCATCTTCAGGTTGGTGCACACGGTACCCATGGTCTGGTTCATCCTACGGCTACTTTACCACCGCCGCCGCCAAGTTGCGCTCAACAAAAGAGTCAGCTTGATTATATGCAGTATTACAGCCCTCAGGTAATTAATCTTCTCGTTCTTTTATCTTTTAAATATCTAAAAACAATAAAATAAAAAAAAAAAGAACATTCAAATTTTGTTCTTTCGTTCAAATCTTTGAATACTGTGGACGCATATATGCGTCCAACGAAATTAACTCGTTATGACTAGGGACGCATATATGCGCTCGGCAGATTTTTGTTCTACCTTCCTCTCTCTTTGCTTGAAATGTGTGACCTATAATCGCGAAAACGGGCATCGTTTTTTTTTGGTTTTGTTTTTGAAATGTTCGTAGGATTACCTGATAGGCACGCCCACCTCGGCGGATCTGCAGAAGTCGCTTCCACACACGGCCACGTCAATGCAGATGGGTGCTATAGCACCATCGATGGGTGGCCTAAGCCCTATGGCACCTTCGACGATGTTACAGAACACGATGCAGGGAGTGAACACCATGAATACCATGTCGATGAATGGTATGGGAATGGGAGCCTATCAGGGAATGGGTTCGATGGGGATGACAACGTCGCACGCGGGTTACCACAGTGGACTCGTCTTAGGCGATTATCATTCGTTGTGACCTTGGGCTCCTAATGGTCAGAGTAAAAGGAATCCCGAAAAAACTTAAGGATTAAACTATTAAACAACTTTTCCTTAAACTCTTCTCATCTCGTCGTCGATTTGTGTCAGCCACATAATAATAATAATAAATAATATTAATAATAATAATAATAATAATAATAATAATAATGATCCGATGCGTTCAACCATCCGATTGGTTTGCGCGACACACGATTTCCCCCACCACCACTCCGCACACCCCCCACTCCGTTATCCAACCAATAAGTGGCATACGATTCGAGGACTCCTATTTTTACCACGAGCTGAGAAAATAAATGACAATTTAGATCAAACATAATAATAATAATAATAATAATAATATAGAGAAAAAAATCTATCATTTTAATTTGTTCAAATGTGTTTGATTATCTCAGTTTTTATATAATGGAGTCATTCGAAATAATGGCCACTTTCTCGGAGGTGGGATTCGGTTCCGCGTACGTTTCCGGATAAAATAGCAAAAGACATGTTAGCATTTTTCTTTATCCCTTTATTTTTTGTTTTCCTTTTTCATTATAATATAACCCTTTCTGCACGTAGCAAGGACCACCAATCACCACCAACCACTACCACTACCATAATTCTTTACATACACACTCACACACACTCCTCTTCAAAGAACAAACAGGTTCTTTTTTATTTTTGCGACTCTTAAACTAATTCTTTTATTTTGTAATATCTTTTTCTCTTTCTTTGTAGCGTACTATTTGTAAGTGATGAAATAATATGAAGGATAGCACAATCTGTAAGTTGTAAGTGTATGTGTGTAAGTGTAAATGTGTAAGTGTTCTTCGTTTACAGCGTCCTATTTCGACAAACCCAGATCATTTTATTTTTGTATATTAATTATATTGAAAAAGTGATATTATCAAAGTAAACATTGATATAATTTTCAATACATATACATATATATTTATATATATATATATATTAAATTTATATATAATTTATTTTGTTTTTAGAAGATCCTCTCTGTTATAAATTGAATAATTAATAGAACCGTTGTATACGAATAATCATTGCATATTAAAATCACTCTTAAATTACACACACAAAAACATAATTATATATTTTTGTTTAAACTTACATACACTATTTACTTACACGTTACACGTGCGTACGCTTCTGTCTGTCTGTCTGTCTGTCTGTTTGTCCTTTGTCCTTGACTTATTCCTGTATATATGTAGATATATTGAACACTTATTCAAAGCACACACACATACACAAACATACACAGAGACACTTGTAAGATGTTCTCTCCAATAAAATCTGTGGAACACACAAATAGGAAAAATAACAAAATGTATAACAGACACACACACACATACAGATATATTTGTATTGTTAGAAAACAAACAAACAAACAAACAAGATTCGCACAGTCTTTTATTCGCTATAAAATGAAAAAAATATAAGAAAAAGAGAAAAAAGAAAAAAGATAATTAAAAAAACACGTACCCGTCGCAATCTGTAAGTTTAATTAATTAGTCAAGTAAAGTGTAAGTTGGTCATTTATTCGCAATTCACGGTCTTCTGTTGTACATAGGTCAAATATTTACATGAGTGAAAATAACGTATGCATGTATGTATGTATGTATGTATGTATGTATATATGTATGTATATGTGCATGATGGATAAAAGGAGAGGTTTTTCTTGGTATGTATGATACAAAATTATTTGTATTTCTCTTTCTCTCACTCTCTCTCCCTCTCTCTCTCATCTTTGGATGTTGTATGCATGCAAATTGTACGCGTGAACAAAAAAAAATAAATAAAATAGTTATATATGTATATATATAGAAAGAGAGAAAGAGAGAGACAGCAGAAAAGTTGTAGGAAAGAAGAGGAAATTAAAAAACAAAAATCCTATTATTGTTGCGTTTAAATTTCCCAAGGAAAAAAAAAAGAATGAAAGAAAGTAAAATGATGCCTCCTCTTTTCGTGCTAATAATAATAATAATAATAATAATATTAATAATAATAATAATAATAATAATAATAATGTCTTATTAAAATATTCCATTTAAATTAACACGACGAATGTATACACACACACATATTATTATTGTTTGTATAAAGTTTGACAGTAAAAAGAAAAGTATGTATGTAAAAAAAAAAAAAGAAAAAAGAAAGAAAAAGATAAACAATGTGTGATTGGACGATAGATTAGTAGTGGGGCAAATGAAAAAAAAGGATCATCGTTTGTATTTTTATTTTTCTTTTTTTTTGTTAATTTTGTTTTTTAACTGAAGGATCCTCGGGACGAAACAGGGTAAGAAAGAATGTAAGATTATATGGGGGTGTAACACACACACACACACACACACACACACACACACACACATATACATTACAACAAGCGTGGATATAATATGTATATGTATATTATGTATAGGATGTTGTCTTTTTTATTTTATTTTAATTAATTATTGATTCTTGATTAATTATTCAAGTGCATGCAATGAAAACAAAAAAAAAGGAAAGGAAACTAATAAGTTTTTATTTTTTCTCTTTTTATTTCTTTATATTTTTATTTTTTATTTTTCTTCCATATATATATAGTGTGTGTAGCAGGTTTGTTAATTAGATTTATACAAATATGTTAGTAGGAAACCCTTATATTGAAATATTTTTGTTAATTGTTGAAACCATTTGAAATGAATATAAATATTATAAAAATAAAGAAACAAAACATATTTTTATTATAAAACATATATTTTATTGGGTTCTCGTATACATCAATATACAGTATGGTGATAATTTTTCAAATAAAGATAGAGATAATTGAATGAAAATATTGAATTAAAATATTACTCATAATTTTTTATTTTAACGTTTACAGTTCTTCAATTTCCACGCGAGAAGAGGTTATGTTCAATTGATTTTAGCTTTTTTTTTTCTTTTTTAATCGAACCTTGTTTATTATTTTGATATATATATATCATTAATTGTACAACATCCTGTATATATTATAAACATATATATCTATATTGTTTTAATTTTCGACAAATCTCAATAAGATTGTGACGTCAGATGTTTGAGAAAATGCGATTGATCGAGAATTAAAAATCTTGTTTCTTTCCTTTTTTGTTTGATTACAAAATTGTTTAATTATTTTTGTTTATTCTTTATCAAGATTAACACGTTTCAATTTAATCATGTTCCAACAAACAACAACAATAATAATAATAATAATAATAATAATAATAATATTTAATCTACAGTGAGACCATTGTATTGATCAGTCGCAAGATCTTTTACAAATATTTTATTATTTAAGATGAGACATTTTTGCAGCGAAATAATAAATATTTTCGATTAACGCACAAACAAAAAAAAAATATATATATACATACATAAATATACAAGAAAAAATAAAAAAGAAACGAAAGAAAGAAGTATAATGCTTTGTACGCTACAACATTTAAACAGAAAATAGAAATCAACAAATAAAACTGCACACACTGTCACCGAACATTCCGAATAAATGTATCGTATTAATTAACAATTAATTAACACGTGATATAGATATATATAACTAAATTCGAACCGAAAAGTTAGAGTAATTATTTATAAATTAATCTTTTTTGTTTCTTTTTCTCGCTGCGCATAAATATATTAAAACAAAGATTTTAATTTCTTGGTTGTGTTTTTTTTTTTCTTTTTTTCTCTCACACTCTCACTCTCTCTCTCTCTCTCTCTCTCTCGTTAATTTTTATTTAAATCTCGTTTTTTAACCACTCGTCCTAATTTTGAGAGAATTCAAAATTTTATCGAATAAAAATATTATTGAAATAATAAAAAGAAAAGAAAAATCAATCGTTAAACGCATACAAAACGCATATAAATAAATAAATAAATGATTTTTTATACGAATTATCATTTGTTAACATCCACGAGTAAAGGAAACACTGTTAAAAAGTGAAAATAAAAATGAAGAAAAACGTGTTAATCTTCGTTAAAAAAAATATATATATATAATAATAATAATAATAATAATAATAATAAAATAAATAAAAATTAAGGCAAAGCCCAATTCTTTCGATGAAATCTTTCTAGAATTTAGTCCAGAACGTCTATACATAAGAGTAAATAAAATAAAATAAAATATATATATATATATAAATACACACACACGCATATTTAAATTTGTACAAATAAAAAAATGCTACGATTCGACCAAAGCTACTAATTAATTTTTATCTTCTTAGAGATTTTAGAGTAACATTTTACTCTTGCACAAAAACCATCAAAATACATTTATTTGCGCACGCAATATATATACATATATATATATATATATATAAATAAATAAATAAATAAATAAATAAATAAATATAAATACGAGCTATACGCATACATGTATAATATATGAAAATAGAATTACAAATCATGATGAAAGGATGCAACGAAACAATAATGTTAATTATATATTAACACACACACACACACACACACACACATTAGTTACAAGTGAGACAACACTACCACGACAATTATAACAACAACAATCAACCAACCAACAACAAATTGCACAATTATGAAAAAGTAAAGAGAAGGGGACCGGGGTGGGTGGGGGTTAAATACAATGAAATATAAATAAAAAATAATAATATCGTACGTGTGATGTGCGTATGTGTTTGTTTGTGACGTGAACACCGAATAATGTGTAAAGGAATAAAAATAATGAATGAAAAGTGAGATTGACAAGAGAAAATGTGAATAAATAAATAAATAAATAAATGAATAAATAAAAAAGAATAAGGAAAAAAGACGAGAATGAATAAAAAAGGAAAACGGAGCTGGAAGGGGGGGGAAATAAAGAAAAGGATAAATATTGCAAAAAATAAAGAAAGTACACCAACGTGTACACGATATCGTACTACTGTAATAATAATAGTAATAACAAGTAAGTGGATGTTATTTAAACAAAAAAACCGACAAAAAAAAGATACGAAAAAATAATAAATAATAATAATAATAATATTAATAATAATAATAATAATAATAATAATAAAAAGAAATTATTATCTACGGTTCACATATACGTGTTGTGTGCTTATAACGTTTCTTTCCGACCGCCATATTTTTCTACACAATACCTTTAAAAATTAAAACATCATCATCATCATCATCATCGAGTCAAAAAATTATTATCAAAAATCAATAAATATTATTTCCCAAAAGAGCGCATCGTAGAAAATAGGAGAGAAGAAACTTAACGGTACTTTGATTTTATTTCTCTTTTTTTTTTCCTGTTTAACTGACAAAGGAGAAAGAAGCAGAAGAAGAAAAAACAACATGGCTGCCATATTTTTTGTTTCCTCTTTCTCTCGTCAACTGCATGAACAAAGCTGAAAAAAAAAAGAAAAAGAAGAAGAGAAGAAGCATTAAAAAAAAAAACAAAAAAGAAATAAAAAGTAAGAAGAAAAAAAAGGTAAAAAAAGAAAGAAAGGAAAAAGCGTAGAAGAGGAAGAAAGATGGAGGAAACGATAGAGGTGCCGGTAATTATTTCAAAACGAGCACCGGTCTAGTTCTATTAGTTGTATCAGTGATCAGCGATGAGATAGATAAAACTGGTCGTCTTCGTTGTCTCTTTCCCTCTCTTTTTCTCTTTCTTTCTTTCTCTCTTTCTTTATGTGCACCAATATATATATATATATTTATTTGTGCCCTGGTAAAGAGAGAACGAGAACGAGGACGGGGCCTACACAACGCGTGTCTTTCTCTCTCTTTCTTCGTGTTTTGTTGTATTCTTTGTTCATCTGTTCTTCTTCTTCGCTTTTCGATCCTTAAAACGAGCATCTGCCTTCTCCAAGAGTGAGTTCCTTATTCCCTCCCTCCCTCCTTCTTGCCCCCTTTCCTCCCTTTTGTGTTTGTGTGTCGATCTCAATTCTTTTCTTATATCTTTTCCTATTCTTTCTTTTTTTTTTTTCTTCTTCTTTCTCTCTTTATCTTTCGAATTTTTCGACTCCTAACATACAATGTATGTTAGTAATAAGTATTACGCATGTAATAGTAAAAAGTATTATTTTTTTTGTATGATATATATAGATGTGTGGGTTCAATTAATATGTTGATAGGAATATCATTGATTTTTGTATGATTTATTTGATGATGATGATGATGATGATGATATTGTTTTAATATTAAAAAACCTTTATCAATACTTTGAATATATTTTTACAGTGAGTAGTCAAATGATTGGTTTTTAAAAAAAAAACAAACAAACAATATGTTTTAATGTTGAATGATATTTCAGCCAATTATTAGAGACGGTGTACAAAAATTGTTTTCTTTTTGTTCATAAATGAATAATGTATTACGTAACTTTGAGATAGGTCTTTAAAAATTTAGTTTATGAATTACAGGACATGGTAGTTGGTTTACTGTTAATGTACTGATACTACCCCTTCAATTATTTCATACTTTTTATGTAATTTTTTTTCTAAAAAGAAATTGATAAAAAATTAAGATAAAAAAAAGGATAAGTTAAATGATAATCTGAGATAATTATCACACTAACTTCATCTTTCTATAAATCTCTGTCTTTTATATTGAAACTACCCCTTTCAATTATTTCACGCTTGTTTTATAATTGAATTTTCTAAAACAAAAAAAAAAGGTATATAAATTGATAGAAAATTATATACAAGATAAAACAAAAATTAGTATACGTTAAATGATAATTTGAGATAGTTATTATTACACTTACCTTTTTCTTTTTTTTCTCTCCGAGTATCTTTTGACAGTATCCGTTTGGATTCTCCGTTCGTGACCGTCAGCCAGGCGGAATAAGAGCAGTCGACGCATGCTCATCGGCCTGTTATAATTTTGGTTCTATTAACCTTCGTAGCGGGACCATAAGCCCTTAAGGGATTTCTAGAGATCGTAAAGTTAAGCCTCTGGACCCCACGGAGGGTAGCACAGATTCCCTCGTACGTGTCCCCCCCTCTCTCTCTCCCTCCTACTTACATTTATATAATACTTATACAGTAAACTGTAAAATACAGAAAAGTGAGAGTAAGTGAGTGAGTGAATGAGTGTATTCATATTTTTTTTTTATACTACACCACCATAGATAAAAAAGGAAGTAGAAAAGTAGAGGGTATAGTTAGCCCTGAAGTGGTATACGTTTGTGAAGATGAAAAAAAAAAACATGTAAGAAGAAAAGAAATAGGAAGGAAGGGGGAAGGTTTTTCACTGGTTTGTTCTGCCTCATCATACGGTTCTTCTCCGAAGAAGAAGAAGAAGAAGAAGAAGGGTCCATTCGAAGGGTATGTTCCGTCAAGTAGCATCTTGACGCGGTCCTAACAATGGCTACTTGTTAGCAAAGTGCACCAAACAGAAGATATAGAAAAGTGGGAATCTCGTTCACCCTCTCTCACCTTTCGCTTTTCAACGATTACGTGTGCCATTTATATAATAGAAAAAAGAACAGAACAAAATGTATATCCTTTTTTAGTGCCTTCTCAACATCGGTAACAACAACGCCCCTCAACCTTTTTTCATACTTTTTATTCGACTTTTCTTGAATTCTTTTTTCGGAAAATTTTGATTGGAATGATAGAAAAAATGTTAAGGTAAATTAATCGAATAAATTATATAAATATTCAGATAATTCGTTAATTGTATAGTTAATGTGATATTTAAAAGTAATAGAGAAATTGTTGATTTTAAAATTAATATGATTTGTAACGATTAAACCAAATTTTTCCTCATCTATTCAATAATAATAATAATAATAATAATAATAATGATGATGGAAAAAGTGTATAATCCGTTAGTCGGTTGTCTCCTTTTGCAAGAATAAACGTTTTGAAATTAGTATTAACGTTGAGTAAAATGATGATACCCAATTATTGTTGGAGTAACAATTTACTCGACTATTTCATCATAGATTCATTGAATAATGATTCATGATAGACGTAACAAGAAACATGATTCGTTATCGACGTAAATTACAGTTCACAGGTATGGACAGCAGTGGATCATAGGGAATATAACACACCTTTGAGGTTTGAGTTAGGCGAGGACAGGAGAAGAAGAAGAAGAAGAAGAAGAAGAACGGAAGATGAGTAAGAAGAGTGTAAAGAAGGATAGAAAATGAAGTGATGGGAAGAAGAAGAAGAAGAAGAAGAAGAGGAAGAGGAGGGGAGAGGAGAGAAGAGGGATGTATGATTTCGAAGGGGGAAATATTTATGGGCAGTCCGGCTAAAATTAATTTATGCAGCCGCATAGGCTGCCACGTAATTTATTCGCGGTGGTTGCGACGATCAGTCACTCTCTTCCACTGGCTTTTGTGTGTAAGGAAATCCCTGGGCCATTAGAAACGAGCACGAAGGGCCTCCCTCTATCGTCCTTCCAACATAGAATGGAAAAGTACATGGTGTACTGCATGCATGCATGCATGCATGCAAACCATATACACGTTCTTCGTTAATTCTTCTTTGAATATTTGTATAAATACTTGACCAATAAAATGGAACAGATAATGTAATGAGTGTGTGTGTGTGTGTGTTTGTGTGGATATGAAAAATATGAAAAAAAAGAAAGAAGAAGAAGAAGTTGTGTTACAAAAGTCAAAAAAGGGCAAATTACCAGAAAATAAAAACAAAAATCAAAATAAAATAATAAAATACCGAGGAAAGAGATTTAAGAATCTCTAAGTTGAATCTCTAAAGCCACATTATGATTTGTGGACGGTTAGATCCCGTGATCCCTGTTGTGTGTCCGTTCAGTGGAAGAAGCACCCACGCTTTCCAGGAAGAAGCTCACAGTTCTCGACGTGGTACGACGACGACGACGACGACGACGATGCCACACCAGGTCGAGAAGAGAACAAAGTTTAGTAGTTAAAAAGGTTCTGAACATGGAGAAAGAAGAAAGGAAGGAAGGAAAAGGGAGGAGGGGTGAGACCTGTTTGCGGGTGGGAGGGTGGTCTCAACGAGAAGATCAACCGACCTGATTAGATCGAGGGTGTAATGGACGGACTAATTTGTGAATTTTAAATTCCGTCGTCCGACGTTCTTTTGCCGCGAGGCTCGCTCGTCTCCTTTTTTTCTTTTCTTTTCTTGGGAGGGGGGGGGTAGGGGTTACCTACCTGCTAAACTGCTAACTGCTGTTGTTAACTGTTGTTGTTGTTGTGGTTGTTGTTTTTATCGATTTCTTTTCGGTCTTTTGATTTTTCATTTTCATATTGAATACTATAATTTGTCTAACACGAATAATATACATTAAACATCATCCGAAAGGATATGTAATCAAAATTTCAACGAATTCAATCGTACGAGTGTTTTTACTTTAAACGCTAACCTAAAAATATATGACGAACAAGAAGAAGAGGAAGAAATAATAAAAGAAAAAAAAAAAAGGCAAATAAAAAAGAAAGGATAGGAAGGAAGGAAGGAAAGCAAGCAAGCAAGCAAGACGTCTACGTAGTGGCAGATTAGAGGCGGCTTTCGGCGTATAGCGGAGCGGGTCCCATGTCGAGGGGCATAATACGGTTATGATTTAGTTTGGGACGTGAGGATGCGAGCTGAAGTAAGAAGAAGAAGAAAACGTTCTCGAGTAGAAAGAGAGAACGAGATGGAAAGGGAAAAATAGGGAGGGGGATTCTGTCGGTCAGAAGAGAAGGGAGGAAGGAGGGCATCTCAGTGTCGGGTTACATCTCATCCAGGGCCCCGCCTGGAACATCCACACGTTCTCCTATCCAGGGACCCACACGCGGTCGGGATCCCTTTAAGCATACGTATGAGTGCTGCATAAACGCACTCGGTTACGATCACGCGTGTCCCTTCTACGTACCACCAGCCCTTAACCCCTCCCCCCCTCCTTACCTATCCCCCTTCTCTTTAACATCTCTTCAAACGTGCCTCTTTCTCTCTTTCAAACTCTCCTGCACGTGGTTGATAGGTTGGTTCAGTTCACTTCACTTCAGTTCTGAACTACACGTTTGAATCTTTTTACTCTATCCTGCCAATGTTTTCCTCTACTTCATCATCATCATCATCGTTCTGTTGTCAATTTGTCTTTTATCTTTGTCATCCTACAATCAAACCCCCCCCCTCCTTATCCCATTTTTCAAGAACTGTGAACGATTATTCATTTCATTGTTTATGCTCGTGCTCCTGATTTTTTCTTAGACATTTAGGATTGTTTCTCTCTTTCTCGTGTGTTTGTTTGTTTTGTTTGATAATTATATGTTGAACATCTTGAAAAAAGATAAAATTATTTAGTTTACAAAGAGAATAATGTTTTCTCTACTGTGTCGGCATGGAAGTAAAGATATCTGTCACCTTGTTGTTATCCTTTTTCTTATTCTTATTCTTCTTATTCTTATTTTCCTCAGACTTGTACATTCTTCCTCACCTCGGTGCACCGCGTAGAATGTTCCGCGAACTCGCGAATTATGAATATGATTATCTCGGACGGGTTCTTGACGAGAAGCCAGACCTGTCCGAAAGGTGTCACCTTACACATCCCTCCGAGTAAAGTCTCCGCCGCCACTGTTACCACCACCACCACCACCACCACCACCACCATTGTCGCCGCCCTTTCTTTTACTTTATACATTGTTTCCTTTTTTTTATCAAATAATGAGTCTAATAATTAGACCCCTTTTAGCATCAGCGTCATCAACAGCAGGCAGCAGCAACAGCACGTTGGTAAATTGATAATGTGTATGAATTGTATCAAATAAATTATATTGAATTCATATTTTAAATTAATAACACACTAAAGTTAAACCCATCATGTTGAAAAAACTGTACAGTTATACCTGAAAAAAGATCAAAAAGAACAAACACATTGGAATGTTATCATTGAATTATTCAAAACTAGATTCGAAATTTATTTGTTCCCCTTTAACGTATTCCAACACCATAAGAAGAGACATAGACAACAAATTCTTTCTGATAATTCATTCATTTTTGTCATTTTATCAGTACTATATAATCTCAAGGTAACATGAAATAGAAATAAAAAGAAGGAGAGAAAGAAAAAAAAAAGAGCGTCGTGGTGGGTATTCGAATGTGTGTCTGGATGAACCCATGGAAAGGGATTGGGGGATGGTGTGGAAGATGCAGATGCAGTAGGGCCGTCAGCCCTTTTCCGCAGGGTCCTGCAATAAATTAACAGGGCAACTAGGGGGGCAGGGCTGGCTCGCGAGCTTCCGATAAGGATCGAACGAGCGTCGGAGAAGTGCTAAGTAACTACCGATCAAATCGGTAGATAAAACCCTTCGGAGCTCACTCGTAGCCCTTTTTTTCTCTCTCTCTTTCTTTCTTTCTTTTCTTCTTTCTATCTCGCACACGCGCCATACTATAATACACCTAACAACAACACCATCCTTACTTTTATATGATCCTAACGATGATAATGATGATTTTCGTGTATAGTATAGGGTGTTATAGGACAATGAACGCGAGAACTAGTAAAAGAACCGTTAGTTCGGCTCCTTGACATTTATGAATTGAATTCCTACAGCCACTAGGAGAGCTAGCTTTTATATACCGATTTATAAAGGAGATAAGAACGAGAACCCTTCGTGCGTAACACTTCAGAATAACACCCTCCAATAACCTACTTGATGTTCCCTGATCGTTCAACTTTGAGTTAGTCTTTTATTGCACTTTCTTTTTTCTTTTTTTTTTCTATCAACAATAACATACTATTGAAAATGGATGCAAAAGGGTCTCTTGATAATATCACATTTTAAATAAAATAATATTACGTTTTAATATTCAATTTATTGTTATAGTTTTATGTGAAATATATCAGAATATATGGTATAATAATTTTTAAGATTGTAATCGTGAATTAAAGGTAAAATAACATTTGTATTTGCAAGTATTAGAATTGATCCGTCTAAAGGATTATCATAAGTCTATCAAAACGTCATCCCTTATCGGATAATTTCTTGTAAAGCGGCATTAAGTCTGCGTCAACGACAATTGAATAGGAAACTCACCCCTAACGTTAAGGGTAGTACCCTCGCGTGGCCGCCCTTCAAACCTCGACACAATGGCGTGTCTCATTGGACGGCGTCTCGACCAATCGCGTTAACGAAATTCCGTGGTGTCTATTGGCGTTAGGGGAGGCAACTCAAAAGTGAGAAAATAAACCTTCGACATATGTTTCGTGGATTATCCTATATACACTAGTCGATTTATATTCGTTCTCTTATGTGTTATTTAATTGACGTTTCGAATTATATCGAATATTTTATCGACAAAAATAATATTTAAAATCCTAACCTAACTTTTTTTTTTGATCGATACTGCAAGAAAAATAATTTATAACGTTTGTTTTTATTACACGTATCTCATAAAAAAAAACAAATATTTTTAAACTAACGGAAGAAAGTAGGATGCAGAAGAACAAAGAGCACTTAAATCGAAGTATCAGGTGAGTGACTATCAAGAGTCGATCGTTGGTTGCTCGTAATCCTAGACAAGAATTAAAACAATGCACCGGTACTCTCTTTATCTCTTTTTTCTTTATCTTCGTTGCCTCGTAACCGTCGAAAGGACAACTTTGTAACGTGATGATAGCACTTATCACCTGATCCATTTGATATAGATTAGACTATTTCAGCTAGTATGCTGATATATATATATACATCAATTGCGCCATATTTTTTGTTCCTTTCATCATTATCAAAGAATTTTCTCTTTTCTGATTAAAATCCCTCGCTTCCCCCGATTAATTTATTCATTTTATTTAAACCCGATATTATATTATACTTTGATTTCTCAAATATTTTCTTCTCCAGTTTCTTGATATTTAATAATATTAATAATTATTTTCATAGATAGGAGGTACGACCTCGTACGGGATTCCTTTTTCTTTTCTTTTTTTTTTTTTAAATAAATATACTAAACCGAATAATAAAAATCGAAGGACACATTACTTCTCTATGGATAAATTACAACATTTATACTTGCGTCCAGTTCTATCTATATGCATATATATATACACACATATACACGTTCGTAAGTACAAACACATTCTGGGTGTTAGCGCAGCGTGACCTACCCCACTGAGAATCGTATTTCAATACAGAAACCGAAAACCATATCATTACGTTGAAGCTCCGTTTCGTCGGTCGCACATACATATATATATACACACACACACATACATATACAAATACAAATAATACGTAAGCGTAAGTTTTTGTGTATTTTTCCTTTTCCTACGTGTGTTCCCAGGTATTGCATGTGAATATTACATACACATCCACAAAAAAAAGAAGAAAAAAATCATTCTATCCCATAGAGACATATCGAAGAATGCAAATAACAGTGTACGCGAGAACAAGAGTAGTACACACCTATGCAGGTAGATAGATAGGTAGAGTATATGTTTTTACAAGTACGTTTGTAAGTACTGTTTGCAGGTGCTATTAATGGTAGTTGTGCATCGGCAGGCGCCATATCGCGTGCGTATTTCCAACCACTGAAATTGTACTCCACGTGGTCCAACTTTTACTCTCCCCCTTTGTCCCCTTGCACACCTACTTAAACCTCGGACTCGGTATTTTTTTAAAATCCAACTTCCTTTGCCGTTGAGAAACAACAACCGTTTCTCTCTCTCTCTCTCTCTCTTTCTCTTCAAAAGAAATCCAAGTTTGTCGCTCATTTACCTAGCGTTTCCTAGACTATTGAGTTACATGCATCCCATGTTCATTATTCTAACTGGTTTATCCTTTTTTTTCTTCTTATTTCTTCAATTGTCAATATATATGTTTTTATATAATACTTCAATATATTGTTGTTGTTGTTGTTGTTGAGAAGAGGAGGATGGTGCAATGGATGTACATGAATTCCTAAAATAGAGTGTCCCAGATAAATATGAATAATTATTACAAAGATGTAATTGACGAGGATAACTCTCGGACAAATTGATGAATGCAGGGCAAAATTGTCTGGACAATGTTGAGCATGTTGTTACATAATAGGTCTGTACTTACTTCACTCGCTTGTCAGAAAACGACGAATGCTGGTGGGTAGGAGTACGACGAGAGTATTTAGATGAGTTGACTCCAATTGCCGTACATACCGTACGTACCGTGAGAATCCGCGTATATCTAGCGCGTGGCCCCCGTTCATGCGAACCGGCTAGCTAGCTGCTAGCTAACCGCCGGCTAACATAACCAGAAAAAAAGAAAAAAAAGAGGGCCAGTGCTAATCATGCAAATTGGGCGACTGACCGACCGGTTACATCATTTGTTCTTTTCTTCTTCCTTTTATCCTTTTTTTTCTGTCATCGATACTTTTCTATCACATGGATTAAACCTGTAAAATAATAAACCAATCGTTAATATTAAAATATATATTTATCAATAAGTTTGATAAATAAATTATTATACGTGTTTGATTATTTGATTAATTAATTCATTGTGTATTGTCAATATAAATAAGTAATTAATATAGTCGGTATATATGTTAACACACACACACACATTAATTTAACTTGACGAATAGAAATGCTTAGGGTCAAACCTAAAAATAGGGGTTGTAATAAATAATTAATTAATAACAATAAATAATCTTTAGAAATATCTACAAGTAATTCAAATATATATATTGATTTAAAATATTAACAAATAATTCAACTTGACAAGTAGAAGTCTTATCTTACAAATACAAATACCCAAATTTTTCAAGCAAATGTTACAATTGAAATCTGTTTATCGAATATTAATATGGGGATGATACATGAAAGATTATTGAAATATAGGCAAAAAATAAAATCGTTTCCTATGAGGACGATTATGCAGTACGACATGGTGATCAACGAGGAAAAGGTGGTGGTGGTGGAGATGCAAAGAGAGGGTGGGAGGGAGGGAGGGAGGGACAGTGCGAGCAATGTGCGAGGCTTCGCGCGGCCGTCAATTACAATTAATTAGAGCGGAGACTGACAGCGGACGCAGCGACGGCTACTTAATACTTTAACTTGTCCCCTCGACCCTCCACCCCTCCTCCACTTCCTCTCTCGAACGAACAGCATGACGAGGACGTGACCAAACTTCTCGCTTATTGCCATTTTTTTTTCTTTCTTTCTTTTTTTCTTTTTTTTGCAGCCCCCCCACCTCCCAACCTACCCCTTTTTCCTTTTATTTTTTTCATTCTAATCTAGGCAAACTATTTCCTCCTTTTGTATATACTTTAATTTTATATATATATATATGTATGTGTGTGTGTGTGTGTGTATATAATTTGTATAATATATTTTTAATGAAAGAAAAAATAAATAATAGAAAATAAATACTTTACGTGTATTTCGTTTTTTCAACTTGAAGGAACCGAAGATGGATTACTCCTTTCAGTGATTACATACGGTGAGAATCGCTATTTGCTAATTAACTCATTGTCTAGGTCCGGTTAGCTAAGTCTAAAAGAGCCTAATGGACGTTTCCTAGTGACGCGCCAGTCCGAATACAGAACGAATTAGAATAATTCGTTCCGTCTGGCTAAGTCACCAGAGTAGTAATCACATAAGACGACTACTACTACTACTACTATTACTATTACTATTACTATTGTTACTACTATTACCAACAAACACCATTTTCTTCTCTAGCAAGACTTACGACACATTTTTCCTTAATTTACTGAAACTCTTGAATCTTTTCAATCTTCGTGTAAACTTTCTCGATTAAATGTGAACCAAATTTTGATGAGAAAAATTTTCAATAAGAAAAAAAAAGAAAAACGTATACTCTGTGAATGGTGGAATCTCGTAGTACCTCAAAAACAAACAAAAAAAAAAAGCAAAAATAATTATATAAACATAAACTATCATCGTATGTGTATATATTCTTTGAAAATTCTTTCAAGTGTGTTCCGAATTAAACCGACGTGGTGTGCGGCATTTATACATGTTGTGTGTTGGTAAAGTCCATCGTTTGACCGACCGGTGGTCTACTCTCCCCCTCAACTCACTCCACCCCACCCTACCCCCCATCATAATTTTAATTTCATTACGGATGCTCGAACGGCCTCATAATGGGCTCCTTCTCTGTTCGATATCCCATAGGCCATCTGGCATGATCCTATATATATATATATATATGGATCAAAATATCGATCGTGATCGTTCGAGCGAAAATACAACGTGGCCTAACTTCATAAACCGTTCTTCTTCTTCGAGGCCGGCCGATCGTCAAGCCGTGTAATCATGCTAAGTTCGAATTTACATGACAAATTGTTCGAGTAGGCTAAATCATTTCCTCTTTCTCTTTTGAGAAGAACTTTGTAGATGATTATTGCGATAACCATACAATATGTAACCATATGCGTTATCTTTTCTCTTCTTTTACTTCTATTTTTCATTGTTTTACCTCTTTGGGGTTTTTCTTCTTTTCAATTATTTCAAAATATCTTACACACGTATATAAGTATTATTGATTTTTATCATAGTTTTTCTTCACACCGAAATCTTTGAATATTCTTCGAAGGTTCTGATTATGTTATTCAATAATAAAGCATCATCCAGTTCCGGTATGTACGTGTATGTGTGACATCTCATCGTATAATGGACAGAAAAGTATCCTGTAAGCATCGATAAGGCACGTATTAATTAAATAATAACATCCGGCGAGTAAATGCCATTACTACAAATTTCTGACATCATATTTGGCGAAATGTTATTTAAAGACATAACGATTCTTAAAATAATTTAATCTGATATTTATAATCTCTATATACACAGTTTATATACTTTGTATAGTCTGTATACGTTTAAACTGTAATTATTGTAATAGTAGTAAGTCCCTTCCTTTCTCTTTTCCCTGGGCCCCCCACCCACTCACCCTTCAACGAATAAGAATAAATTCGATCTTCTAATATGTAATTTACAAACAAATTCATACAAGATATGCGTATATATAAACCGTAGTCGGTGTGTATCCGATCAGCCGTTAAGAAGGAAGCTCATAAGAAAAAGAGAAAGAGAAAGAGAAAGAAAGAGAGAGAAAGAGAGAAAGAACGATGTTGAAGATAAGACAGGGGACGTGTCTCCTTTACCCTGATTCTCTCCTTCCATTCTTCGATGCACAGGGCCCCGAAGTTCGGGGGACCAACGTGGGCCTGCACGTAATCCACGGGTACGTCGTGACGAATTTGTTCATCTGCCCAATGAGCCAGAATGCACCCCCACATCCTCTCACCGTGTTTCATCGTTCACTTTCCTCCTCTCTCTTTCTAACTATACATTATATTATATTATACATATATATATACGCGTGTATATACAAATACAAGCACGTCTTCCCGAGAAGAAGAAGAAGAAGTAGAAGAAGAAGCCACGAAACGGGACCCTGTTTTCAAGATGGCTACTGTCCGCATCGGTGGTCATCGAACGCAAACTCGGCACAAGGGAAGAACAAGGAGAGAGACGACCCCATCGTCTCTCTATCGAAAGGATCTTCAGATCAACTTCTTTGTCCAACGTTACTCTTTAAACTATACGTTTATATACTTCCAAAAGTGGCCCTCGAGAAGCGTTGTGCGGTCTTTCTAAAAACCTTTTCAATATATCAAACGATTTTTAAATCGTATTTCATAGAGACTAACTTTAAATATCCAACAACGATTTTAAACCATCCCCCCCCACCATTCATTCAACTTGTATACGTAATACCCAAGGTTTTTTTCATTCGTTGTATGTGGGACCTTTGTTTTAGCATAAGTGATATTTCGATTATGATGAAAGTGGGTTGTCTCGTTCTATTCTTATCTTGGGACCATCGTTTCAATATCGATATAATGGAATACTTGTCATTTTTAGACTGTTACACGTTCTCTTACAGTTCTATAATTTAATAGATTTGTTATGGTAACTCTTTTTATATTAATAAGCTTTTTGAAGCATTCAAATACGATGAGATTTGTATATATTTATCAATATTATTCCATTAACGTCAATTGTAGTCGTTGATTTTCTTCCTCGAAAGAATTTAATTGCAATAGAACACAAATTTGGACAAAATGTGACAATAAATAGATTAATTTAATTGGCGAATGAGAGAAAGGAAGATACGATGAAGTAGAGTAGGAGGAAAAAGGGGAGGAAGAGAAACTAGGATGAAGGAAATATAGAAAAGAAGAGGAAGAGACGTGGAGAGTGAAGGACAACAAAGGGGAGGGTTAGGGGAGGAGGCAAGAAAAAGAGATAGAGAGTACGTAGAGCTCTCGTGTTTCCGGCCGAGTGAACAACAATACCCGCAGACAAATGAGCATCCCGCCTCCATTGTTCGCTTCATCGGCACAGAGGAGAACGTAGCCTCTAGCCCGGGTACCCTCCTTGCTTTTACTCGCGTCCTTTCCTCTCCCACCCCATGGACGGTGTGCTCCATGGTGCCCCACAGTGTGTGCCTCACGTCGCCGTCGTCGTCCTCAAACACCCGACTGGGGGGTCCTCGATCAACCTGATGCGGGCCAACACCGATTAAACATCGCTGCTTCGTCGAATCTCCGTCAACGAGACTGCTTTTTCCTCTCCTCTCCTCTCCTCTCTTCTCCACTCCTCAATCCACCTCGCTTCGTCTCTCTTCTTCTCTCATTTACCTCCTCTTTCCCCCTCCTCCTCTTCCTCCTACTCCTCTTTAATATCTACCTTTCTCTTTTATTTCCTTAATCTATCACTTTTCCTTCTTCTCTTCTAGTTGATACAACCCTAATCTCTCTAGGTCAACTCCCAGGTTTTCTTTTTCATATTATTTTCATTTTATGTTAATTATAATTTATTTATAATATATATTTATATTTAGAGATGGACTAATATTAGTGTGTATATATATATATATATATATATATATAGGTTTTGCACTAAAAATTCATCCTTTTTCATTTGAAATTCACCTTTGTGTAAATCAAGTATTTCTATATAAATTAAAATTCATTTAAATGTTAATTAATTAAGTAAGAAATTAAAAATATATATATATATATTATTATTAGAGTAAGTAATAGATACTTATTTAAAAGTAATTACCGATTCATTAAAGTTGCAGTACATACGTATTACGTAATTCATAATTACATAATTAGATTCATAGTATGTACATATGTATAAAAACTGCGTGTCAATTTTGTACATATATAATCTAATCCATAATAGTGTACATATGTACATAAATATATAGTAACACTGCGTAATAGTTTTACTAATTGCAAGTTAGTATATATACGTTTTATATTTAGGACAGTTAACATAAATAATTGCTAAATTCATACTCTCTTAAATTTTTCAACAAAAAGTTTAGTTGCCTTTTATAAATCCATTAATTAATTTTCCAAGACATTCGAATTTTGAATTCCACGTTTTTCTAAACGTTCTTCAAACGATGCTATCTCTGCTTTCAATTCATCATACGTTTGAAATACTGTATCAGCATAATCCAAATTGCTTTCCCTACGAATCAAAATGATAATTAGAGAAAGGTGTTTTTATTTATTTATTCAATTTTTTAGTTAATATCAGATCCTTATCAAAACTAACTCAAGATCTCTTTCCGCAAGACAAAATTTACATTTGTCCTCGATCAGGATGACCTTGTCCAACCCAATTTTTTGAAAGAATCGTAATCCATTATACCAAATTCTTTTTTTATCTGAATCATCTTTGTTCTTATATAATGAAGATGTTGATTTTAAATTAGAAGACATATCACATATAGATTCTTCAAAATTTTCAAATTCATCAGTATGATCATACATGCAGGAACATGAAGATGATTTTTCAACTATTTTTCTTGCTATTTTAAAAAATTAACACATATCATATTTATAAAGAAAATATATATTGAATGATCATAACAAAATTGAATATTATAATGAAGTAAATACATACATTCTAATGGTACAAATGGTTTCAAGTTACATTGCAAATCTAAAAACTTCCATAATTCCTTTATCTTCTTTAATTCTTGATCGTTAGTACTTTGTGTAAATATTAATTCATTGTTATTTTCATTTTCTTCAATTGAAATTTTCGATCGTAGTTTCGATCGGCCTAATCTCGGAGACATATTGTTTCAAATAATTTAAATTATTTTTATCTCGCAATTTAAATTATCGATATATAACCCTTTTTCTTCGATAATCGAAATAATTAAATATCGAAAATATAATTGTAAATTATTGGCTAGTAACTTCGATTATTGATTGGCTACTGTTCGAAGTCGATAAAGTCGCATTCTTATAAACGCGCATAATTTTTTAATTAATATTATTAATATATTATTTATGATATACACACAAATTTGAGAAATCAAATCTTTTTTGATTAATATATATAACACGTGGTTTTATATTAAATAAATATAAACTTTAATTTTATAATCGTGTTTTTATGTGACGTCGAGAACATACAAGCAGCGCCACTTTGTTTTATTTTTAATTGCGTACTAAAATTAAATTCAAAATGTCATCATAGTGAATCGTAAATTGTCATTTTCTAATTACTCTTTTTTTATTCATAATTAAAATTAAATCCATAGATTTTACACACAGCATAGTTTAATATAATATTTAAATCTAAATTTAAAACAGTACTTTAACGTAACGTCGGTAGATAAAACAGTGTAGTAGCGGTAATATTTAAAATAATTCGATGGCACGTCAGGAAGGACGAAAGGAAATAATTCAAGATGTATATAAGGTAATTAATATAAAATGATTATATTGTTGTAATACATTAATAAAAATTTAATGAATTATTATTCAATGAAATAAATTCGATATAAGGAAGAAAAAAAATATTGACAATGACTAAAGAGTATGATGTCATTGCCCCGACAGGTTATGAAGAGTGCGCGCCGTGGACATCAAGATGGCCGCTACGTACATCTGATGATAGTTATACGTATTCATAAAAATTGTGACGGCGTTTCGTGATAGAGGTGCCGCGCTTTTTCGAGGCTTCGACATGGTGATAGTGTACAGTTAGTTGCATCTTTATCGATGAGGATTAGCTCGTTTGCTCTCAATGGTATTTTCTGCATTCGCGGCCGGCTACGGCTCGCATTGAACCATGTTCGGTAAAAAACTTCATGTAGACGTCAAAAAATCAACACTCAAAGTTCAGGATGTTAAGAAGGACAGTGCGACCCGATTTAAACATCTTAAAATAGTCCTAGGTAAGCTTTCAATATCTTTGAACGTCGAACTTTGCTTATATCATTGGTTTAGGTCATCCCTCAAAATTTACTTGTCTTTTTAGCAAGTGTGTGGGTGCTTGGAAAAGAGAGAGAGAGAGAGAATGTGTGAGTGTATGTGAGAGAGAAGGAGATGATGAATGAATAGAATAAGACAGTCAAATAGATATGTAGTTAGATTGTAGTAGGTAGATACACGAGTAAGTAGGTAGATAGAACGAGCAAGAGAGAGGAAAGGAGTGGGCAAATATTCTTAGCATCAATTAACTTCTACTTGATGAGAATTGAATATTTTTTTTACTCTGTTGTAACAATTACTAATATCTCGTATTAAAACTTTAACGTTTAATTTTTTTCGAATCAATAAAATTTACATACGTTCTATATAAGAATTATATTAAATTACACTGATTGTCACTGTTTATAAATTAATTATATTTATATAATCTTGTAACGTACACATATATTAATAAGATTCTTCTGATCTTGACTGGTTTTGGTGTTTATTTAAAAGAAAAAAAATATAATACATAGTTGATATACATTGTAATTATACTACGTTGCAAGTAGTTGGTATCTAATCACAAAACCACATGACCACATCGACCAACTCATAGTGGCCTCCACTTCCAGCTAAAATTACACTTTCATTATATACAGATAATATTGTGTATACTCATCTGTATAGGAATTCCAGAACTGGTTAAAATATTTTTAGACCGCTTTGTAATATGTATCATTAGCTATAAATACAATCTCTGTTAAAGATTTAGGATATATAATAAAGTTAACAATAAATTCTATTCTATTTTATTTTTTTAGAAAATGTGGATACAGACGAAGCGAAAGGATTTTTTGAAGGAAATTTTAGTCATGTTTATTTTATATTATATGACTGCTTTGTGTCAGCGGAAGCAAATCTACGACAGCGAGGTAAGACTGCGTTTAATTCTAATAAATTCTATAGGAATATAATCAAAAGTCTTATTTAATTGTACTTATCCATTAAACCACACATTGTAATTTCTACATATTAATTCTTTAATTAAATGTAATTTTATTCTCTTACGCTGACAGAACTTTCCTTTCATATTGGTAAGTTAAATTGGTAACTAGAAATAGTATTTTGTATCGCCCTATAGTATATAAATATAGATATAGTTATTTAATTAAATACTCATGACTTTTTGATGAATTCCGAATGACTAATGTTGAATTTTATTTTTAGTACACAAGGCACATAGAGAGGAATTAGAACAAGTATTACATCTATTAGAAAAAGTTTTAACTCTCCTTCCTGAACTTTTAAATAAACGATGGCAATGTCACAGTCTTGCAAGAATTCTCAAAAAATTATTACACCCTGGAAATAGTTGGAAACTTCGTAGACAGGCCATAAGGTGAAGACTTTTTAAATTTATCTAAGATTATATACACAGACAATAATAAAATAATATTGTAAAACAATTATATTAATTTCTACGTATGTATGTTTTAGATATTTCATTTTATGGTATCAAGCACTGGGTGAAAATGCTCCTGAACCTATTCATCAAATGTTTGCATGTTTGGTCCCAGGTTTTCCACCGCCACATTTTTCACATTACAAATGTGAACGCAAAATTGATAACAAAAAAGAAAAAACAACGAAAACAAGCACATCGGATGAGAAAGAGAAAAGAGACTTTTATGATGCACAAGTGATACAAAGTAACTTTCATGATAATGGTTCGAATCAGAGTCCAGTAAGTCAAGTAGATGGTGGACCTATTTTACCTCCACAAGGAGGAGAAAAACCATTAGACAATGAGACTGTTAGATTTTTAGAAGCATTGTTAGAGTTCATGGTGACCCAAGTAGTCAAGATAGAATGGAGAGATAAAGCAACGAGGCAGCACAAGACATTTCAATTTTTATTAGAACGTTTTAAATCAACATACCTACGATATATTTGTCCAGAATTTGATGACAATTTTTCTTTATATAAGCCTAATTTAGAGTTGCCTACAGTGAGAAAACCAACCAATCAAAGTCAAAATAATTATCTTCTCTGTAAAGTTGCCCTAATCAAATGGATTGCAAATTTCACTCATGTCGCAAGAAAAGATAGCCTTTTTACAAATCTTCCACAAAGCACAACGCCCAATGAAGAAAATCCAGAATCAGAGCTACGTCGTGTTTCAGTTACTCAACATTCGAGTGATTCTAATTTACTTTCACCTGAATCTGCCCTCTCTCAACATGATAATCAAAATCAAGAAGATAACGCTATATCAGCTATTACTTTAGTCAGAGAAGTTCTATATGGGAATAGAGATAATGTTAATTTTGTTCACGAACTTTATAGACAAGCATTTCTATTAGACTTCAGTCATGCGGGAGCGATAAGAAAAGCCATAGCTGTATATAAGGATTGGATACAAATGAATGAATTACCTCCATTTATGTTAGAACCATTGGATGGTCATAAAGAACGAGATTACGATGATAGCCTCAAGAAAGATTTTAACGAGACGGATAAGAGTCCATCTGAAAATTATCGACAACCTAGATTGAGGAATGATTCATATTTAGGTGCTATACATAGAGAAAATTTATTTATTAGAGCAGGATTACAAAATGTACTCCAAGTATTTATTACACAAGCATCACACGTTTTTTTCCTCGAATATGCTGGTTTAAATTCGAATGCAGCTCTGATAGAAGAACAAACGGATAGTTGTAAAAGAGTTTTGAATGTTTATCGATACGTTGTCATGCATTCAAGATTGGAGCCTGCTACGTGGGAACAGTTGCTCAGAGTACTTCTTCAAATTACTTCCTTGGTATTGAGTGAAAATTCATCTCGTCGCAAACACCACGAAACTATTGGAGGCAAATTGGCACCTGCTATATTTCAAACTCTTATTGTTACTTGGATAAAAGCTAATTTAAATGTAGTTATATCTACCCAACTTTGGGATCAATTTTTAGAAGTATTATCTTCTTTGACACAATGGGAAGAATTAATTCGAGAATGGGCTAAAACATTGGATACATTAACACGAGTACTTGCAAGGCATGTATATAACTTAGATTTAAATGATCTACCATTAGATAGATTAAGTGAACAAAAAACAAAGCGACGACGTGGAGTTGGAAGTCGTGCTGCATCTATTGGAAGCGTTCAGCCACCGTGTAAAGGAAGTATTGATCAAGAGAGTAATACCACGTCGAAAGAAAATGTAACAGGTACAATTTCAATTGTACATCTTTTTATTATATTTATGAATTTTTATATATAATTATATTGATTTTACAATAGACCATCCACTACCAGATTTAAGAAAAGGAAGATTGTTACCACGCAGTGCAAGCGATAATACTATTTATAATGGAAAAGCTCGTACGAAGTTTCAGAGAAGTCGTACCCATACTGTACATACCGGTATTCCTGGTGAGTTGAAAAATAATTCATTATATTGACTGATATTTTTTTTATTTTCTAAAATTTAAATTTCACGTTCAATCCTCTTAGTAGTGCCATCTATGTTACTTATACTGTGTGCAATTTATTTATAACTTTATACTTTTTATGTTGCTTTACTACTGACACCAGGTTAAAAATAACTATTCTTGTGTCAGACAACTTATGCCATTTTATTTTTGTTATCAGTAGTCATCTTTCACAATAATTGATCACATTTTTATATTCCATATTTCAATATCACAATTTATTCATCGTTAATTACATTTAAATTCTCTTCCTGAGTTGGAGTAGAAGGAAAAAAGAATATAAAAGTCTATTTAAAATATCAATAACCTTCATAGTGTCTGTGGCTTTCGTATTAAGTGTAAATAATTTCCTCGCGTGCAGTACTTCCCCTATCCATAGAGCAAGATATGGCACGATTACTATCAAGTGGTCCTACATCATCAATAACTGGAAAAATGCTACCAAACAGACGTGCTAAATCATTGGATAGCATTGTCATAGTTGATAGTGAACCACCATCTCCACGTTGTCCCTCTCCAACACCAAGCAGTGGCGTTGACAGCAATAAAGATAGTCCAATACAAATAGAAAACATTGATGGCAGCAGTATTGGTATGTATTTATTTTCCTTTCCATTATATGTTGGTTTACATTAAACATACATTTTTGTTTAATACTTGCACTTTAATATAGTATAGTAAGGTTTTTATTAATTACATTATTAAACTTCTATTTCTCATCGATCAAAATAGCATTACTACATTCTTTGCATTATTACAAAAATAGAAGGTCAGATAGAATTATACTGATTTAGATTAATTTAAATCATTCTGCTTTTTTACTATGGATTAATAATAATATCTTTTTATCCATTATAGGTATATATTAAAAATGAGAAGGAATAAAAGAAAAATAATATCCATTGTGGAAATTTTACAGATGCGAATGATATAACAGAAAGAAGATCTGTTATGGCAGGCGGTGGGGTACGAGGATGGTTGCCAGATGTTGCTGTTGTATTATGGAGGCGAATGTTATCTGCTCTGGGAGATGTAAATAATATTCAAGATCCATTATTACACGGTCAAGTTATGGATTATCTTGTACAACTCACGCAAACTCTTATAAAGGTAAACTTTAACTATTTTTTGTACTTTTCAAAGCTAACGACAAAACAATTATTTTGTACAAATAGATATTTTCATTATTTTTATAGATCCGCTTAAATCAAGGTGTTTCCGGAGACAATCAAGTAACACCTCCAGCTCCGGAACTTATTCCACCGTTAACTGTTATTGCCCCGTGGTGTTTTAAGGTAAATTTATAATTATAATAGCACGTATATAAATATTTCTACGAGTACATGTTCATTAATATATGCATTCCTTATTTTTTAGGCAATACAATTACCAGCTCAATACGAAGTAGGCAAATTAGCTGCGTATCGCCTTATATGTCTCTTGACTGTTCAACCTTTGGATATAAATTTACCGAAACAGCATTTGAATCTTTTTTATCGTGCCGTTCACAATGGCATTGCTAGTAACAATAGTAAAGTACTCCACGTATTAGTCAAATACACTGGGCCTCGATTATTTAGTTTAAATCTACCTGGTTCTAGTCTTCTTATTTTGGATTATATTCATGCAGCAAATGTAATATTAAGTAGTCAAGATGTTGAGGTACTTTTCATATATATATATTAACATTATTATACATATATATATATATATAATACATCGCAGATATACATAAAATAATTTTTATTTAAGGCACCTAGAACGGAAGCAGTCTCTATCATTGGTTCGCTATTATCATTACCAGCAACCGTAGCTAAATTACCTTTGTTGCAACCAAATGGATCTGATATTTTAACAAAAGTATGCCCTGATGCGAAGGTATTTGAAGTGATTATTGAAATTTTATAATGGTCGTTTAAAAAAATATATATATATATAATAAATTAAAGATAAATAATATATATATATATATTAAATTTGTAGGAACATATAGTGAATATTCTTCTGAGAATTTGTAGACGCGAACCAACTGGCATAGCAAGATGTTTAGCCCTTTCCAGCATAGCTATGTTTGTATACAGAGAATTATCTTATAAAAATCAACATCCACGAATTCCAGAGGCTGTTACTGTTCTTCTTCTTGCTCTGAGGGTGAGTTCATAATTTTATCTAATAGTCAAATTGTATGGTGATGAAATAAGTTTATATATAGACTTTAAACTTTATTATTATTATTATTATTATTTATGCATGTGCTAAAAGTGGTTATATAGATCTTAGTTGCTTGCAAATGGGTGTTTCAAAAATTGTGCTTTGAATAATAGAGAAGGAAAAGGAATGTATAATAAATTTATTAATATAATTTTAGTAATATATATATATATATATATACATTGATTATATAATAGGTATAAGATAATAACATGTAAGTAGATATCTTTTCCATCAAGTTTGATTGACAGAAGATGCAAAGGATCAAGCGGTACAAGACTGGTTTCTATTTTCCTTTAGTAGAACAGGTAGTTTTCTCTTTTGTTTTTTTTTTTATCTATGTATGTATATATAGATAAGAACATACAATTGTGTTCTTATTGTGTGGTGTTCCAGTATTCCTCTGTTGATAAGTGTCTACGTTTTACAGGTTGTTGTCATCTTTGCATGGTGTAATGCACACGAACTACTTTTTGTTTGTACTTTTTGTTTAGTAGCTAAATATCATATTTATTTTATAAATACTTGGTAGCTTAGTTTGTACATATATATTACTAATGTTTTATGTTTATTACTTGTCTAAATAAAAATACAAAATATATATATAATAAGTTTTTTATTATATATTTTTCAGGCTACACATGTGACGGTTGCTCAGGTGGCATGCGATTCACTTTTACTTCTATGCGATAAGGCAGACACTTTATTAGAATTGTATCCCAATGTGCCATGCAAAATCACTCACGTATGAATCATTATATCAATTTATATTAATTCCATATAAAAAAAGGAATTTTATTTAATTTTACAATTTTATATATATTTGACAGATCCTTTCAGAAACTCTTGGACGAATGACTGTACGAGAAAGACGTGGTCCATTAACAATATCAATGATATTTTGTCTAGGAGAATGGGCTATGAATTTGGGTCCAACTGTATTATTACGTGTATATCAAGGAGATCCACTTTTAATGACACTATTCACAGTTAGTAATGATACATAATTTTTGTAATAATATTATATATCTAAGTAATACTTTGAATTTGATTAAAACTGTTTCTATGTGTAATTAGGTTTTAGATAACATAGCACAAAATAAAGGAGGAAAAGATCCACCTAAAACGAATAAATGTCATCAAGATGAAAATGATGATTTTGATCCTGACATCACTTTGGATAATTTAACCGATGAAGTGTGTTCTAAATCTCCTCATCGTGGTAATGTTCATTCAGTTCAACTTGCAGCAAAAATGGTAAACATAGAATTTTATATTTCACTCATTTATACATATACAGGGTGTCCTACATAACTTTAGTCACGATTTTTCAAGTACTTGCGATAATTTGATAAAAAAATACTTTAAACAAAAGTTGATCTGTTTTTTTGATTGACTATACATTGCAATAAAAAAAAAGTTGGAAAAAAATTTTGTTTTTAATGTTTTTTAAACAAATTCGCTTTTAACAGGTAATGATGCATTTGATTAATCATCTGGGTCACTTTCCAATGGGTATTGGTGCAGCACGTCTTTCTTCATTAGTCGTCGAGTTAGATGACGTACCAGGAATCGAAGGAGATGAACTTTCCTCTGCAATATTTCAAGCACCAAATATACAATTATTAATGCTGTCCAATTCAATTATAATGTCTCTGGTTGAATTAGCTGCACTTGATGCACCCGGAGGAGGAGTTACAGCTGGTTTAACAACAGCTCCTTCTTTAGTTAGAGTTTTGTTACGTGATTTAGCAGGGAAGGCATCTTGGGATAGTTCCATTTTGTACAGTCAACCATTTGTCGACGATGAAGTTCAAACACCTTTTGCAAAATCAGGTATATATTTGTAAACTTTGCAACTTTACGGTATGCATTTGTAAACTTTGTATATATTATTTTTTTATTTGTTTGATAAATTTTTTAGTCGATTGGAATATAAAATCTCATAAGGAAGAATTAAATAGTGTTATAACACAACAAAGTTGTGCTTCAAGACACACGATAAGGCATCGTGAGCCTCATATTTTACCAACATTTGCAAATGGTGCTAGTGATATGGATAATTTAGATGATGTAAGTATGCACATATCCATCCATTGTATTTCATTTATATTTTTTATTTAATAATATCACGAAACAAATTTTATAACTGAAGTAATTCGAATGTTTAGCTTCTTCAATACATAGGACATACAAGTCCTGAAGTTCTATGTAATCCGGAGATAGCATTAAATGCGCCAGCTAATCCACCGCATGGATTGTACCTTGAAAGTGAAACTATTGCAACTATTTTAAATCAAAGAAATGCAGAGCAAGAACATCTTAATAATTGGAGCCAACATATTAGGTTATTAAAAATGTATTATATATTATATATTTATTATATAATGTTGATTAGACTAACTTTTGATGTATATGTCCCTTTAGCATGTGTGCAACACCAATTAATCCACCATTGTGCCGTCAACCACCAGCACCATTTCATCACTGCCGGTTACTGTTTTCTCATTTGGGTTTGTCTGGTTGGGAACAACGCAGAAAATTACATTTGCTTACTAAGAATGAAAAACTTTTACGTGAATTACGGAATCTTGATGGTCAACGTTCTAGAGAGACGCATAAGATCGCAGTAATTTATGTTAGTCAAGGACAAGAAGATAAAAACTCAATATTGAGCAATGTCACCGCTAGCAAGGAGTATGAAAATTTTGTAGCCAGATTAGCTTGGGAAGTTGAACTTGAATCGCATACAGGCTTTCTTGGTGGTCTTGTACCTGGAAAAGCATCTGGTGTAACAGCACCTTATTTTGCAACATCTTTTACCGAAGTACTCTTTCATGTAGCAACAAGAATGCCATCCGATAGTACAGAAAGTTTATTACAAAAGGTATTTCAAATTATCTATACATAAGAAAGTATTTATCATTAATTAAAAATATATATTGATGTTGCATTCTAAAATAAATTTATTTTTAGACACGACATCTCGGTAATGATGAAGTCCATATTGTTTGGTCAGAACATTGGAGAGATTATCGTAGAGATATCATACCAACAGAATTTTGTGATGTTTTAATAGTTATTTATCCACTGCACAATAAATTATATAGAATACAAATATCTAGAAAGCCGGAAATTCCATTTTTTGGTCCACTATTCGATGAATGTATTGTTGAAGATAAAGTTCTTCCCGGTCTGGTTAGAACAACAGCATTGGCTGCAAGCAGAGCTAAGAGATCTACTCTTACATTATATCAACATTAGTATGTTTATTATTAATAATACATTATATCTCATAAAAAAATATCTGTACAATATAATATACAAATAATTCGATATATATTTCAGTTATGAAGAACGTGCAAGATCTATCGACACTGTTATGAGGAATCATAAAGAATCAACAACTTTTGAAGAGTTCACAGCTAATGTTTATTCTCCAGTACAACCAGCAAGTCCATTCAGTGGAACGTCTTCTGTGTCCGGTTAGTTTTTATTTTATTGCGAAGAGAAAAAAAATGATTATTTTTCGTTTATTATTTTTATTATAATATTTTAATAGTTTTGAGTAAAAGAACAAAAAGATTAAGTGTTCATATTGGTATCACTCGGCAGCATGACAAACTATTTTTATTTATTTTGAATTTATTATTATTAATATCATACTATCAGGATCTACAACAAGCGTGCAATCCACAGCGTCGTCAAACCTAGCAGCAGCGCTTATAGATTCCCATCAAGGTCGTTCTGGTCTGCGCAGTACTTCAGCAACAAGCAATGATATTCGTGCAAATAGAGGTGACTAATTCAGTCCACTAACCCCCATCCACCTTGTAACACCATCCAACAAGGTAGTATTATTAGTTAAATATTATTTCTGTGCTGTCTTCCAGTGTTAATATCAAACGATTATCTGATATCCCTTTTATCTGATTTTATTATATGTCATCTCTATATCTATTTCTATCTTTCTCTTTTTATTACATTTTATTTATATTCATATAAATACCGTTTATTCATATTTTTATATACTTTTAATAAGTTTAATAAGTTATATATTTTCGTTTTCTCATGATATTATTCATTTATATTATTGACTTCATTAGATCATTTAAAATATCATTCGTTATATATCTTCATTTATCTTTTTTCTTCATTTATCTTTTTATTATATATTTTTTTAATTTTTATTTAAATGTAATATTGTAATAGACAACCGTTTATTCATATTTTTATATACTTTTAATAAGTTTAATAAGTTATATAATAAGTTTAATAAGTTATAATTTTCGTTTTCTCATGATTATTTTCATTTATATATGACTTCATTATATCATTTAAAAATTATTTCATTCGTTTATATTTTTTTCTTCATTATCTTTTATATATTTTTTTTAATTTTATTTAAATGTAATATTGTAATAGACAAAACTCTCTCTCTCTCTCTCTCTCTCTCTCTGTGAAAAATAGTAAATATATTAATATTGATTGTAGCTTCTGACGGAAGCAGAGTATGGTTCAGTACCGATGCTCAGGATACAAATACTGCTTTGCATGGAATTTCACCAAGACCTGTTAAAAAGATGTCTTTCAAAAGTGGGCCAAAGCAGAGAACAAATACACAGCCTACACCGCCGGATAGTCCAAGATACAAATAAACTGAGACATTAATTTTTTAATAAGAATGTTTGCACAAAGAAAAAAAAACAAAACAAAACAAATTGGTGGTTTTAGGTATGCCTTTTAATTTCTATTATATTTCTGATGGAAATCTTTAAATTAATCTAGTTAATAGATAGTAATATATATATATATATAGGGTGGTGTCTTTTAATGACAAGAGAAAAATATAACACTTAATATACTTACACTAAACTCAAAATATTTGATTTAAAGGGAATTGAACATCTTGATGATTAGGTTTAGTGTTTTCTGTTTTCCGTCCTTAGGTTTAATTTTCATACAATAGTTGTACAGATGAATTATTATTACTTATTTGTTGCTATATCAAAATATTAATTTATTACAATATAATTTCATATAAAGGTATATTGTATATCATAGATACATATATATATATTACAATAAGTATATATTTTCTTTATAACACTTACCAGTTTCTCAAATACGAACTGGAATGATTGTACAGCAATTTTCTCAAATTTATTTGATTGATTATTTGAAATAAGAAAGTTATATAAAGTACACATACATATTGAGTGAACATGTTTTCATACGGTATAGAAATCTTTTATTGCATTTCAAGTAATAATAATAATAATAATAATAATAATAATAATAATAATAATAATAATGGAATACTTGAAGAAATCTAACATGACAATATGTAGTTTTGCAATAATCATTTCTTTCAAATCTTTCAAGTGTTATAAGTAAATAATATAATTTTATTTAAGAAAACGCAAAAACAGAAAAAATAAAAAAAAAATAATATATTGTAAAAGTATATAAATGCAAATGTTGTAATCGTAAGTTACGATTATGTTGCAACGTTGTAATTATGAAATATTTATAGATTCTTCTTTTTTTTTTTGTCCAAAGTAGAATTCTGTAAAAGTTAATTATTATTATTTTTTCAATAATTTTTACTCGAAACAACTTGTACATTCCACAAATACGTTTTTTCTCTTTTTCGCAATTTCTATTTTCATATGCATTTTGAATTTAAACACGCTCTTAAATATTGCATTCCAATTACTTTTTTCTACAGTTTGATAATATTGAATTAACTATTTTTCTTTTTTTTTCTTTTTTTATGTACTTGAAATACATTTTTTAGAAAATTATTGTCTATAATATAATAGAGCAAAGTGTTGGTAGTATGAAAAGCTGTTTACTAAATATATTTTTTTTCATACCAAAGTCCAGAGGTGCTTAATTTTTGTAATGTCAAATCACATGTAAGTACTTCTATGTATAAATTCAAATGGAAAAAATATATAGTAGAGAGAAATAATAAGAAAACAAAATATTGACTAAACAAATAATAATAATAATAATAATAATAATAATAATAATAATAATAATAATAATAATAATAATAATGGAGTCAACATTTATCAAATAAGTAATTGCTTAATATATTATAATATTAACTTAGTGATAATATTTAAAAGTATTAATGCTATTTCACAATGCTATTAATAAATAATAAATTAACGAAAAGAAATAAAACGACAAAAAGAAACGATGAATTATTAAAGTAATTAGATTACGCTACGACAAGTGTCTTCGATATCTTTGTTTGCGTATAAAGACACTTTTTAAATCTGTGCAGTTAGAAGAATTGAGACTTTCTGCGTGTGATTAGAATTTTTTGAACATTTAAGGAAAATCTAGTAAAAAAAAAAAGAAAAAAACAAAAAGGAACACACCACACACATTCAAAATTGTAGACATTAGCGAATGAAAATTTAGGTAGTAATTACCAATGGATAGATCATGGCCAAAGCAGCATTATTTTTTCACTAATTTATATTGAGAAAGAATGAAAAGAGGAATGTATGTATTGTACATAAATTGTACTAAGCTGATAGATAGAGATGGTGGTGGAGTTATTTGATCAAATAATTCATTATTATGAAATGTATTATTATTAAATTGTATTATTAATCTGATCTATAATACGTACATGCACTCTCTCACGTGTGCAAACACAACACACACAGACACACACACAAGATTGAAATTATTTATTATTGATAATTCAAATTACTATTGTGAATTGTATTTGTATATTGTACTTAATTGTTCTATAATTAGTGTTACTGATGATTACTATATGCTATAATTTTTGTTATATTATTGTTATAAGATTTTACGTTTATATGTATGTATAAGCTGATCTTATGACAAAGGTATAAACAAAAAAGATATAAATGCATATAGAGAGATATGAGAGAAAGTTCTTTAACTTTTTTTTTTCTTTTTATATATATACAAATATTACAAATTCTAATTACATCTACACATACGCTTAAGAATATTTACTTATGTTACTGTTTATGCAGGATATATATGTATGTATACATGCTTTATATATATGCAAAATGTTTTATATGTATTATAAAACAATTTAATCTTTGTTCCTCTTATTCTTCTTCTTCTTATTCTTTTCATATTACAAAATAAAAAAAGAAATGTTTTTATGTTGCTTATTAAATAAAATATATATTGCAAATGTTCGTTTGCGCGATTGAACATTATTATATAAAATGTAAAATATTCTAATAATAATTCTAACACATTGATTATTTTGTACGCGCGCCGGTTAACATTATTAAATATATTTAACTTAACATTCTTTACATACACACATACATATTATTCTGTAAAGAGTATGAATATATTGTACTCGTAATACGATTGATCTGATGAATATCAAGCGCAGATTGGAACTGTTATAAACACATGATATTTAAAAAATTTGCAAAAACATAAAAAAAAATATTTTATTGTAATGAAAACTTGTTATACCCAAAGATTTTTTCTCATAGTGTTAATTATATATCTCTGTATTTGACTGTATGTCTTGCAGCACAATAAAATTGTGATGATTCTATCTTGATTATAGACGAATGTACTCGTGAGATCATTTTTTTTCAGACATTTTTTTTAATTGATTTAATTGATCTTATTGTCGATTATAATATTTGTAGATGCATCTAAAAAATTAAACTATGTTGTGAATGATTATGTCGGTAAAACAGATTTAGATCAGTTGATGATTTTACCGACAGAGCTTATGAACAGCAGTCGATAATTTACCGACACATCTCTATTTCCGCGGTCGATAAATTACCGGTACATCTTTGTTGCTGCGGTCGATAATTTACCGACACATGTCTGTTACCGCGGTCGATAAAAAAGTACAACAAAATTTACATCACATATCATCGATTCATTGATCGTTCAACAGGTGACAGTGCCAACAAGAGGAGGGCAGAAAAAGAAAAAGAAAGCATTTTTAGAAAAGCTTGGTAGAAGCTATATTGCATTCGGGAACATAACGTCGTTATAAATGGATTATCGTTTAATCCTCTAGTATATATTGTTTGAAGAATGTGAAAAGAATTATTCATCAACGAGTGTTCAGTTGTGTAAGCATTTCTTTGTATGCATTGCATTGATAAAACAAATGACGAAAGAGGAAGAAGCTAATGTTTATTTAATAATCGTCAAAAAAAGTAACGAAACAGTGAAATTTTATAATAACGTGCATCCAACAATATATATTGATCGCTAAGTCTTATTCACAGTTTAAAATTAGTTTTAATAACCTGAAAGAAGAATGAAACGTATCCACGTGTAGAAAAAAGAGGTTAGTTTTTAATTTCATATAATATGAAATTATATTCGTGTTACTATACACACAAATATATATTCTGTATAAATGTGTTAGAAATGAACGCATACACGAACAAACTACGTTACAACGTTGTACCTTCTGTTTTATATATTTTTTATATATTTTTTATATATTTTTTATATATTTTTTATATAAATATAAAATATTAATAAAATATTATATAAAATAATAATATATTCGGTATTTTAAAATAAATAATTATTAATTAAAAAGATTTTATTTTAATACTATGATTTTTAACGAATAAAATTAAACTAACGTGCCTTTCCTGAAATTGCATTGAAATGTCACGTAGACACTTTTGGCGCGCTATATAACCATTAATTTTTATATTTTTTATTTAAAACAAAGTATAATATTATCGATCGTTTCTACACATTATCGTAATAATTATTTATATCATAATTAAAGAATCCTTTTATATTGCAAATATATGATTTTTGGAGATTACATGAAATATTTCGTTTTAAATGCTCGGATTACGTCATTCCAATAAATTTTGAAATTATTCTTACGAAGTATTTAACAATCGATAGTAAAGAAGATCGATTATTAATTTTTTCACGTAATATTAATATCGATATAATTATTCGATATCATCGTATAATTTCATATACGAATTAATGAAATAAATCAAAAAAATTCAAGTGCATAATGTCATAAATATAGATATTAATAAAAATTGAAATATATATTTAGACGCGTATATATTGCGAAATATTTGTTTGATAAGATAAGAAAGTAAAGTAAATAGAATAAGAGTGTAGAATCGTGTCAATGTATAGTTTCACATTTTTTCTTTTTTTTTGCTTATGTATTCAAACTTTATTTCAAAGTTCACGTATTACATCATTTCGAATAAATTATTATTATTAATTATCTTAAATATTACGTGAATTCTATGTGGAATATTTGATTTAATTAGAAAATTGGGACACGATGACCTTAAAAGATATTGCAACAGATAACGAATGCATCCAATCATACTTGTCATAGTAAATAAAAATATATTTAGATATATGTGCGTGTATGTGTCTTTTTTTTAGTTATATTTAACGAAAATTTCCATAGATAAAACTTTAAATAAAATAGTTCAAGTATCTTTTAACCTTTCAATAACCCAAAGTGCATTCTAAGTGCATAAGGAAATAAAATAGAACAACAACAACAACAAAAAAGTGGTTAATTTAAAAGCCAGAGTAAATTAATTTAATTTGCTTGCATTTCGATTTCGTTATAATCATTAAATCAATATTTTGTTAATTACATTCGTTTTCGTGTTGTTTAATTAACGCTTATCAATTCTTAATATAAATCTTTCGAATAAACAAGAATAACATCGTTGAATGATTATAAATCTTACTTAAATTCCAAGAAAATATTTTTTCTTTTTTTATTTTCAATTTCTCAGATGATTTTTTGTTTGTTTTAAATCATTTTGTTTAAACATCGTTTCCAAACGTTTGTTAGCGATCGATACAATCTATTATCACATTCGTGTAATTTATTTTTTCCTTAGAATATACGGTGCGTAACCTTGAAACGTTGCTGTGAAATTAAAAAGTACATTTTTCTTTGATTAGTAATGTGAATCAATTGAAACGAATAGAATATGCATACAAATCCTATTATATAGGATGATACAACAACAAAAGAAAGAATAATAATAATAATCCATTTAAACAAAGCTCTAGTGATATGAAACAATAACGTCATTCTGCAATAATCTATAAACTTGACATTAAACTAATCGTAATCAATGAGGTATAGTAGATATAATCGATTATTGTTTGTTTTTCTTTTCTTTTTTTATTCCTTATTTTTTATTACGAATTCCAAGCGCGAGGTATTTAAAAAGAAAAAGAAAGAAAAACACACACCGCGATGAGCGTCTCGTCGTTGATTTAAACCAACACTCATTTCGAGAGAAGTATCTTTTATTTATCCTCGTTCCATTTTCTACGTCCTTCTTACGTTTTATTTTTTTAACGAACTCTTATTCGATTCTTTGAAATGCAATCAAATTTGTTCGTACATAGACGTATAATTAAAACGTACAGAAAATATATTTCTTTTTTATTATTGACCAATATTGTTAGAAATGAATTATTACTATTAGAATTTGTGTATGTAAATCTTTTTCGAACGTTACTGTTAGTTTATGGTATTAGTATTTGTTATGATAATGATTTTAAAAAATGAAGAAGGAAAGATTATGTAAGATTTTGTTAACTTTTACACATATATTTATATTCAACACAGTATTGTATTCAATGTTCAAGATACAATTTATTTAATTTTATATTAAATTTTGATTATACGAACATATATATATTTATTTTAAATTATTGATTATGTTCTTTATAGCATCGGGATGAAATCAATCGATAAAAATAACATTGCGTAAAGGAGAGCAACGTGAGAGAGAATTTTAAAATATGTTCCCGCGTAAATATAGATTTCAAATATGGCGGGCACACCCGCGCCTTTTTTGATTGAGACTACGTGAGACACATACGATTCCAAAAACATTTATCGCACGTCATTTCTGTTTATACATATGTAGTATTTCTAATTATATCCAAAGACGTATAATAATTATATATAACAATATATATTATTCTTATTATTAATTAAACAATATTAATGTATTTAAATAATACGTACATTTGGATAACGTAGTATTTCCGCAAGGTGTAGCATTTTAACTAATACGCGTATTGTGTTTGTTCGTAAGTCTATTGAAATATATTAATCATTTGTTTATATTAAATTATTTAATCAATTATGCATTACAGATTATTCCAAAAGAACAATCTTCTATCGAAGAAATATTAATAAAAAGGATTTTTAAAAGTGCAACGCGTTTAATTATACGAAGAACAATTTGATCAATTTTATTGTCCTCTTACAAAAAGGAAAATGACTCTTTTCCGGAAGTACAATGGTAAGTAATCATCGATATAAATTAATGTTAACGAAAGAGAAAGAAAACAATTTCTAATACGATATAAATAATAAATTATTAATTATTATTATTAGTCATGAGATGCATTTATAATTTATCATTCTGTTTATGAAAATGATATCTGACGTAAATAAGTTTTATTTATAGAAAGAACAAGTCTACGTGTCTAATATCTTTTCGTTTGAATTAAATTTGAACAAAAATACAAAATTATCATAAATAATTTCAATCTGTTTTGAAAAAAAACACAATGAATTAATTTTATATCACGACAAATGTTTTATAGTTATATTTGTATTATGTTTTTTGTTTTAAATACAAAAACTTTAAATATCTTCAAGTAGATTCTCATGTGTACATTATATATTTTTTATAATTCAGTTTTTTTTTTTTTTTCTATTTCATTTCATTTACATTCGAAAATCATTTGTAATTCGAATTTATTTTCTAAAGAATATACACGCGAGTGCTTTAATAAAAATAAATAGGAAGGAATGTATATTGAATAAATGTGCGGTCAGTCAAGGTCATCTAATAAAAATAGACCCAATTTTTATTTTGTCTTCTTTTCTTTTGTATGTTTACGTGCAAAAATTATTCGCAATATTTTTTAATAGATAAGATTAAAAAAAAAAGAAAAAAAAAAAAGCACAAGCAGACAGACATTTTAATTTTAGTCAGAGATAAACAACTACATTATGTCATAATACGTGTTACATAAAGTTTCTGCATGTTATCAACAGAATTGTTGTTTATGTTAAAACATTCAAAGGCTGACAATTAGGATTAATAATATTTTACGTATTTTACGTATTCTAATATATAAATAAATAAATATATTTGATTATAATTATATGTTTATAAAAAAACATCAGGAGTATCTCTTCTAATGTTATTTATATCAAAATTATCTGAAATAATTGACTTTTGACCTATTGGTCTGTCGACAACAATTGTATTTGTTAATAACGCATTCATTGTTATGTTTTATTTTACAGAAAAAATACCTCGCAGAGGTATCCTCGGTGCTATGATGTTTCTGGCTTGTATGTTCTCATACGTGATACGCACAAATTTGTCTATTACTATCGTTGCTATGGTAAATGCGACAAGTAAATCTGGAAAGAGTGGTCCTGTTTGTATCGAAACTTCTCTTACGAGTAATCAGACTGTCGAGCTGAAAGATGTAATATCCTTTAAAATTAATATTATATTTAATTTTATATATCTATCATTAATGTATATATAAATGATTTATATTTTAATGAATTTTAGTACGGTGAACGTTACGAGTGGAATCAACATGTACAAGGTTTTTTACTATCTGGATATTTTTATGGTGTTTTGCCAGCTAGCATACCGGCTGGACTTTTAGCTGAAAAATACGGTGGCTCTAAAGTTGTAGCGTAAGTTATACATTATTGTTATTTTTCTTTTTGTATCTATATATATATATATATACATTGATTAACTTTTTTAATTAAACTTTCACGTATTACTATTATTATCAGATTCGCCACGTTAATTCCTGCAGTATTAAATCTTCTGATGCCATGGGCTTCTAGTATTCATTATGGCTTTGTTTTCGTGCTTCGTTTTATGATGGGATTTTTTGGTGTAAGTTTTTTTTTTTTTTAACGATCAACATTATTAATCATAATGCGTTTCCTATCTGTATACTTTGTGTGATTATTAACACTCTCAAAAGTATTCTATTTAATTTCATAACACTTTACATTATCTCCCGCTATACCATATCAATTCTAGTAGCTAACACTTAATAATATGTGATAAGCCAATTAAAAATTCTATTATAGGGTGCTGTTTATCCAGCTCTTCATGCGATGATAGCAAGATGGGTACCGCCTAGCGAGAAAGGAATGTTTGTTTGGACTATGCAAGGTTATATTCTAATTATTTCAATGTTAATAAAACAAGGAATTAAATTACAAATATAACAATTATGGAATTTGTTTTCTAGGTGGACCTTTTGGTACAGTTGTAACATTTTCTTTATGCGGACAAGTGATCAGCGCTCTTGGTTGGAAAGCAGCTTACTATGTTACCAGTGGACTTATGTTAGTTTTTTATGCACTCTGGGTTTACCTAATATACGACACGCCTGATGTTCATCCAGGAATCACTCAGAAAGAAAAAACGTATATAAAAGAACAAATAGGCAGTACTATATCGAAACAAAAGAACCCACTTCCTGTTAAATCTGTTGCCACGTCTCTACCGTTCTTAGTTTTATTATGGTCACACTTTGCAAATATGTGGGGAATATATTTCATCGCAACCAACGGTCCAAAGTATACTTTGGAAGTACTTGGATTCAACATGAAATCGGTTAGCTCTTTTTATTTTTATCATTATAATCAAATATATCTTTATATTTAAATTTAATTAAGTTTCATATTAATCATGAATTGTTTTATTTTTTTGCAGGGTGGATTTCTTACAGGCTTACCTTACATAGCCAGATTAGGTGCTGGAGTATTATTCGCTGCTTTGGGTGATTATATTAGAAGAAAAAATATTTTAACTTTGGGATGGATTCGTAACATATTTATGCTCTCTTGTGAGTATCATTTAATATTACACACATTTTTTTTTATTTATATTTTTCTTTTAATATATTCTTATATACGTTTATTTATTTAACAAAAAAAAATAATAATCTTTTTATTTATTAGCACACGTGGGTCCAGCTATTGCTTTACTCGTTATGACATATGCTGGATGCGACTCAACAACAGCAATAGTGATGTTAATCTTAGCATTGACTTTCAACGGTGCTGCATGTCAAACTAATTTAGTTAATCATCAAGATCTTGCGCCAAACTTTGCCGGTTCTTTATACGGTGTTATGAATACTTTTGGTAGCTTTCCTGGATTTATTATTCCACCAATTATCGGTGCTTTAACTAATGAAAGAGTAAGTGTCTACAGTAATTGAGAAATCTATTTAAAAATATATTACATTTGATAGACAATTTTGTTAATATTTTATTATTTTGTAGAACGGCATAGAAGAATGGCGTGTTATGTTCTGGATATCGGCAGGAGTATTTATCTCGGCAACAGTTTTGTTCTGGATATTTGGATCTGCTCAAATACAACCGTGGAACGATTTGAGCCACGTCAAACCTGCAGAAATATCGGACGAAGAGAAGCAAATGACTGTAACGGAATTACCAATGAAAGAATTACAGACTGAGAATACCTCTGAGAGTGAACGTCTGTAGGATGTATTACGATTTACAATCTCTAGTGTGAATTATTAGATTACATTTTAATTAGGGAAAATAATTTTAAGTTCATTTTATATCATTGTCTTTGTATTTGTTTTTTTCTTCTCTTTTTTTTTCTTTTTTTTCTAAATATAAGTAATCATTCTCTGACGTCTGTCATGATGCACAATTTACATATACAAATGAATAACTTCATTCATTATTATACATATTTAATTTTCATCCATTATTAATTAAGTATTTCATCTCAATGAGAATATCTTACTAAGGGATTTACTTTTACTACCAGAATTTCGACTTTTATATTTTATCTGACCAAAAATATAGATTTTATACATGGATATATATATATATATATATATATATATAAAACTATAACTAAGTACCATAAGTATGCTTATTTATAAGTATTTACAAAGTAATATTTTCTTATTGATTTACAAGTAATGATGATCTTCAGGCTATTTAATGAATACCAAAAATGAAGAATTTTTAGTATTATTTTGTACCCATGCTTTTTTAATCCAATAACACATTTTCTACGACAAATTATATTAATCGGAGAATATCTGTGACCCGTTGCAAAAGTTACTATACTGTATATCTTATTGACTTGTATTTTATAATTTAACAATTGATACAAAACTTTTCAAAACTGCATTCTGTATATCTTAAAAAACAAAAAAGATAATAGCAATAATGTATTTTATAGTAGATTTGATGTGTTTACCATAAAACGAGCTGAAAATTATATTTAAAAAAAAAAAAGATTATTTTATCTTTAAGTATACTTGAAAAATCTGTAATATAATTGTTGCTTGAATCATTCTACTTGCATATAATATATGTAATACTCAAGAAAAAACATGATGGAAATTATAAACAAAAATCAAATACTGCCTACGTAAAACACAAAACTTGTTGTTGTAATGTTATGTACAGTTTCCTCAATAATTATAAAATGTTACTTTACACTATAAATTAAAAGAAATAAAGTTGTAACAATTTAAATAATCTATTGTAACATTTTCTTAGATAACTACGATCGAATATATGAATGAAAATACATCTTATGTATATACATGATAAATTGTAATAATTTATTTAATAAATAAGCATTCCTTCTAACTTTTATTGATTTTTTTATTATTCCCATGAGTCTATAGAATATTTTTACACTGAAATGTTTATAATTTTATACCGGGTGAACAATTAAATGTTACTCTCAAAATCACATCAGTTTCGATTTCTTCAATTTCCTATGGAAATTGAGTTTTTCTTGTGGTCCGTTTGAAATATCTCACCCGGTATAAGTGTCTAAAACCGGTCGATCAAGAAGACAATAGTTCGAATATTTAAGCGGAACACATGATGATACAGGAAGTAAGCCAATTTAGTATCTAAGCCCATAAGTCTATAGAATATTTTTACACTGAAATGTTTATAATTTTATACCGGGTGAACAATTAAATGTTACTCTCAAACTCACATCAGTTTCGATTTCTTCAATTTCCAATAGAAACTGAGTTTTTCTTGTGGTCCGTTTGAAATATCTCACCCGGTATAAGTGTCTAAAACCGGTCGATAAAGAGAAGCCAATTGTTCGAAAATTTAAGCGGAACACATGATGATACGAGAAGTAAGCCAATTTAGTATCTAAGCCCATGAGTCTATAGAATATTTTTACACTGAAATGTTTATAATTTTATACCGGGTGAACAATTAAATGTTACTCTCAAACTCACATCAGTTTCGATTTCTTCAATTTCCAATGGAAATTGAGTTTTTCTTGTGGTCCGTTTGAAATATCTCACCTGGTATAAGTGTCTAAAACCGGTCGATCAAGAAGCCAATAGTTCGAATATTTAAGCGGAACACATGATGATACAGGAAGTAAGCCAATTTAGTATCTAAGCCCATGAGTCTATAGAATATTTTTATACTGAAATGTTTATAATTTTATACCGGGTGAACAATTAAATGTTACTCTCAAACTCACATCAGTTTCGATTTCTTCAATTTCCAATAGAAACTGAGTTTTTCTTGTGGTCCGTTTGAAATATCTCACCTGGTATAAGTGTCTAAAACCGGTCGATCAAGAAGCCAATAGTTCGAATATTTAAGCGGAACACATGATGATACAGGAAGTAAGCCAATTTAGTATCTAAGCCCATGAGTCTATAGAATATTTTTATACTGAAATGTTTATAATTTTATACCGGGTGAACAATTAAATGTTACTCACAAACTCACATCAGTTTCGATTTCTTCAATTTCCAATGGAAATTGAGTTTTTCTTGTGGTCTGTTTGAAATATCTCACCCGGTATAAGTGTCTAAAACCGGTCGATCAAGAGAAGCCAATAGTTCGAATATTTAAGCGGAACACATGATGATACAGGAAGTAAGCCAATTTAGTATCTAAGCCCATGAGTCTATAGAATATTTTTATACTGAAATGTTTATAATTTTATACCGGGTGAACAATTAAATGTTACTCACAAACTCACATCAGTTTCGATTTCTTCAATTTCCAATGGAAATTGAGTTTTTCTTGTGGTCTGTTTGAAATATCTCACCCGGTATAAGTGTCTAAAACCGGTCGATCAAGAGAAGCCAATAGTTCGAAAATTTAAGCGGAACACATGATGGTACGGGAAGTAAGCCAATTTAGTTCGCGTTCTAACCGCTAGATGGCAGCAGTGCACTGGTTTTGAACGTTAATATATATAGATATATATATACGTGTTTAATATATACAAATTTTAATAATTTATTTCTCAATAATTACAAACATTCTATGAACTTTTATAGTCTAATATTATTTGTAAAAATCTGTAGAATATGTCGAACATCTAAATGTTTACAATTTATGTCTAGAAGTACAATAAATTAATTTTTTAATAAGTGACCAATATCTATGATGTTGGGCGTCTATTAAGAACTTATAGGTTAATAACCAACCAATGAGCGTTCTAACTGTAGAACAACCCATATTCTCGCGTACACCTTCTGTACTTCCTGTATCATCATGCTTTCCTGTTACAATTCTCTCATTTTTGCGCCGAGAGAATTGATTTTAATCCCCTTATACCGGGTGAGTAATTTCAAAATGACTATCAGAAAATCTACATTTCTATTGGAAATTGGGAAAAACGTCAAAATATTGATTCAAGGGTGGTGTTTAAATTTCTCTCATAGTATATATAGATATAGTAAACGTCTTGATAGATACATTAATTAATATATTTCCAAGCCATTAAATATTTTTTATAAATTTGTATGGATTTATATTATTTCTAAGAGTTTACAATGTAAATATTTGTAATTTGTTCTTAAAAATTAAAAAAATAATATATTTGTCATCAAAACTTTACTCTTCAGATATATTTAAATAAAATAGTTAATGCTAATATATATTTTTAATATAAATATATATTTATTAATAAATAATAACATTTTTTAAATGTATAATATACAATTTAAATATTTTGATTCTGAATTGATGATCACTGTGTATGCGTGTAAAGAGAAAATAATACGAATTAAAATTAATTAAAAATATTATGCACTTGATTATTGCAGAATGTAAAATATATACTTAAATTAGAACATATTGCATATATCCTATAATACGTACTACTTTAATTATTGTACCTATCAATGTATTCCCAATACCTAGTAGATTTCTAATTTATTTTACTCTACGTCGGTAATACTTTATATTACGGTTACCGACAGTCAATATTATTAAAGTAGAAATTGCCATTAACAACGGTCGATATATTTAAACACAGGAATCTACTATCACCGACGATCGATATATTTTAAGTAGAAAACTGTCGTTACCGACGGTAGATAAGATAAAGACAGAACACTACTATTACCGATCGAACAACTAGTGAGCAGTTAAGAGCACTTATTAATTTTTTTCTGCTGTTGCAGTTCTATGCCAACTTTTTTTTGCTAATAGATTTTCCTTTTAATATCTAGACAAGATATTAATTTTTTAATTTCTAATAAATTACCATCAGATGTTATTTGTATTTTATTATTAAATTATTCCATCAGATGGCATGACGGTGCCTTCTTTTTTTATCCAATTCTAGATTATAATCCAGCGCCATTTTGTATGTCCATCTTAACTTGATAGCCTATTTTTCTATACCGGTGATTGTAGTAAAGATATTTCAGTATCGATTAATTGGAATTAAATAATCATAGAATTTAATAATTAATCAATAAAATGGCGCAAAATAAATTGAATGATTTTATGTCAAGATTCAATAAAACTCCTAGTAGTTTATCTCTAGGATTCAAGGTTCTTGCTGCAGCCGGCGTAGCAGCTTATGGAGTAGCTAAATCTATGTACACAGGTGTGATTTCATTTAAATGTTACTTTAATTATGTCTCAATATATCTTTTACAATATATTGTATTTTAAGATACTAGAAAAAAAAAGAAATTATTAAAATAATATTTATTTTTGTTTTTACAGTTGATGCTGGTCATAGAGCAATTATATTTTCTCGTATTAATGGCATCCAAAAAGATATCTTTCCTGAGGGTTTACACTTTCGTATTCCATGGTTTCACTATCCTATAATATATGATATTAGAAGTAAGCCAAGAAAAATTTCTTCGCCTACTGGATCTAAGGATTTACAAATGGTTAATATATCTCTTAGAGTTCTATCACGACCCGATGCAACTGCATTACCAACTATGTACCGTCAATTAGGTCTTGATTATGATGAAAAGGTGAACGATTAGAATTAAACTATTTATATAATATTTGTTTACTATACAATGAAAGATCGTGTTAAATAATTGTAAACTCATTTACAGGTATTACCGAGTATATGCAACGAAGTGCTTAAATCAGTCGTTGCTAAATTTAATGCATCTCAACTTATAACTCAAAGACAACAAGTTTCTATTTTAGTACGTAAAGAATTGACGGAACGTGCTCGCGATTTTAATATCGTGTTGGACGATGTTTCAATAACAGAACTCAGTTTTGGTAAAGAATATACCGCTGCGGTGGAAGCCAAACAAGTTGCCCAACAAGAAGCTCAAAGAGCTGCATTTGTAGTAGAACATGCTAAACAGGAGAGACAACAGAAAATTGTACAGGCCGAAGGAGAAGCGGAAGCAGCTAAAATGATATCCTTTTACAACGATAGTATACATTTATAATTAATATTCTATATTTAATATGAAATGATCCTTAACTCCTTTGCACCTTGGTCTAGCCTTAAGCCAAAATCCAGGATATTTGAAGCTTCGTAAGATACGTGCATCTCGACGAATTGCTCGCACGGTAAATAATTTTAATTATATAAATATACATAAATGTTATATATAGAAAAGACAAATTTTAATTATTATTATATATATATTAATGAAATGAAAAATTATTTGTAGATCGCCCAATCTCAAAACAAAGTGTATCTCAGCGGAAACAGTCTTATGCTGAATATTCAAGATCCATCGTTCGATGACTCATCGGACAAATTAAAAAGTAAGAAGTAAAGGGAACAAATTATGTTGAGCTTATATTTTTCACTTTTTTTCATTATATTTTTAATATTGCTTATAAATATGTTATACTTGTATGTATATATCTAGTACAAAGCACGATATGTATCTTATTGTTCTAACTAGAGATACAGATATTGTCAATAAGACTTAAGATAATCATTATCATCTTGTTCTCTCTCTTTACAATCTTCATGCCCTTTTTATCCTATATTTGCATCAAAAGGCTCGCTCGCAAAGCTCGAGGTAAATTGTTTTCAGGTAACGAACGCTTGAACCGGAGCAGTTGGAATGAATCAACGCAGCACGCGGTTACTGTCTTAAAATCTGGTCCCCAAGCAGTAAAAAATGCAGATAAATCTATCATCGAGCATACACCAACAAATCCTGAAGATTCCATTTCTCTTGTATTGGATTCGGCAGATGATGGTGCTAAAATGATAGTTTCTTAAATGTACATTTCACATTTCAAAACATTTTCAAAGAGTTTGCGTAGCGAGCTTCTAACAAATAATATCAAACTTTTATACATTATATATATATCTGTCACGTTATTAGTTTATTATTTTATATACTGTTATATATAAAATTTTTATAATATCCTTATTTCAAAATCCAAGTAAAATATTTTTGAATAAATAACAATATATGTGAACGAAATAATAATTTATCAAAATAACGATGTAAAATAAAAGTAAATAATATTGTAATTACAAATTTCTTTCTATAAACGATAAAATCGATAATTTGTATTTTAAATCACGGTTTTTAGAGTCTTGTTCTTTTTCTTCATACTTATCAGAGTTTGAGAATATGTTAGGTACAACTCTCATAATCAATTGTAAATGTTAAAAGACTTGCATCAGCTGCTGTTATAGATAACAAAAATTTTATTTTTTATCCAAATGGATAATAAAAATATTGATGGGAGAGTTTTTGCAAAAATATTATGTATAAAAAAATAACATATAATAAATAATAATAAAAGATAAAAAAGAAAATGTTTTTTTATTATCATTCATATAAATTTGTGATATATATATATAGATGTAACTGTGGCGTTAGTGTAGTAGTATACGTCATATATATATATATCATCTGCCTTGACCACCACTAAAAAAGTATTTAAAGATCTGTTGATTTTTTATAATACACTGTTCTCTAATATATAAATAAACATTTTCCTTCTCATTATTTCTAATTGAATGGTTTATTATTCAAGGTTCGTATATCGTTGATAACAAATTCATTTAAAAATATTTAATTGTGCACACACATATAAAAGTTAACCTATAAAAAAAAATAATTTCAACCGATAAGGCTTATAAATAACATGAATTCTTCAAAGTTAATCGAGAAAATAGTTACTTCGATATATCTCGTAAGAATTGAATTATTACAGATTTAATATATATCTTTTAAATGTTATCTATACAGATGGGTGAAGATAAACCAACAGAAGTCGCAGCTGGGTACGTTAACATTTTTTATAATTTTTGCATCATTATTTTTAACTTTAATTAATTTAATTTATTATTTATTTATTATACACAGAGAAGAATTATCTAAGAAAGCTCTTAAGAAACAACAGAAGGAAGCTGAGAAAGCAGCAAAAAAAGCTGAACGTAAAGCTCAAGTTGTAAGTATGCGATCAATGTTTATTGTTTGTTGTGTTGTTGTGTTATAATTTTATAAATTAATTAATACATTTTTCTTATAAAATAGCAAATACAACAAGATGCAGTAGAACAAGAAGATGTATCGGTTGGCAAATATGGACAGTTAACTATGATACAAAGCGATGAAGCGCATAAGGAAAGAAATTTTGTTCACGTGAAGGAATTAAATAAAAAATTCGAAAATCAAACTATATGGTTGAGAGGCCGCTTGCATACAAGTAGAGCTAAAGGTATATTTTTTTTCTATAAAATAGATTTTATATTCTAATATAATAATAGTATATATATATATATATAATATTTTATATAAAATTTTAGGCAAACAATGTTTTATTGTATTAAGACAGCAGTCTTATACAGTACAAGGATTGGCAGCAGTGAATGAACAAATTAGCAAACAAATGATTAAATTTATATCAAAGTAAGTTTTAATAAAAACTATCAAACTAGTGTTATCTAATATGATACATATAATATCTGTTTTATAGTATAACAAAAGAATCTATAATAGATGTTGAATCTATTATAAAAACAGTACCCGCTGTGATTGAATCTTGTACACAAAAGGACGTAGAAGTACACATCCAAAGAATTTTTGTAGTAAGTGCTGCAAAACCACAATTACCACTTCAAATTGAAGATGCTGCTAGAGTCGTTAATGAATTTGACGATACTGGATTGAATATAAAAGTTAATCAAGATACCAGATTGGACAATAGAATTTTGGATTTACGTACTCCTGCTAATCAAGCTATATTTAGAGTGGAAGCCGCAGTATGTAAACTTTTTCGAGATATTTTAACAGCCAAGGTAATTATTTTCTACTTCTACCAATACATATGTATATAATTGTCTCTATATAATAAATTTAAATGTAACTAATATCGATATGTTATAGGGTTTTGTTGAAATACATACACCAAAAATTATTTCTGCAGCTAGTGAAGGTGGTGCAAATGTATTTACTGTATCCTATTTTAAAGGAAATGCATATTTAGCTCAATCACCGCAACTTTACAAACAAATGGCTATAGCAGCAGATTTCGATAAAGTTTTTACCATTGGCGCAGGTAAATAATAATGACAACATTTTTAAAAATACAAATTATTTTCTAAAAGTAAAGTAATTTAAATCATTAATAATAAAATAAGAAATGTTGATAAATGACGTTAATAGTTTTTAGAGCCGAGGATTCTAATACTCATAGACACTTGACAGAATTTGTTGGTCTTGATTTAGAAATGGCATTTAAATACCATTATCATGAAGTTGTCGATACCATCGGTCAAATGTTTACAGAATTATTCAGAGGCTTGCGCGACAAGTTAGTATTGAATTTAAAAAATATCAAAATACATTTATACAATAATTAACAAACATTAATCTTTAGTTATGCCAACGAAATAGCAGCTGTTCATCAGCAATACGCAGTAGAACCATTTAAATTCTTAGATCCGCCATTGAAATTAGAATTTCCCCAAGCAATTGAATTGCTGGCTGAAGCAGGTGTTATTTTAGGAGAAGAGGATGATTTATCGACACCAGATGAAAAATTATTGGGAAAATTAGTAAAAGCTAAAGTAAAGTGTTTCCTTTTATAAATATCTTTTAACATTTTTAACGTTATTATAAAAAAATATGTTTCTTTTTTAGTATGACACAGATTTTTATATTTTGGATAAATATCCTTTGGCAATAAGACCATTCTACACTATGCCTGATCCAAATAATCCTGTAAGTGTGATCGCTTAACATTTATTTCTTTATAAAATTGTTTGTAATAAAATCAAAATAATAATTTAATTATATTTTTTCTATATAAAATAGAAAGCATCAAATTCTTATGACATGTTTATGCGTGGCGAAGAAATCATATCCGGTGCTCAACGTATTCATGACCCAGACTTTTTAACAGAACGTGCCAAGCATCATGGAATCGGTAAGTTACTTTACATTTATACTTATTTATCTACATATATATATATCTTATATATATCTATTTAAAAATTATATATTATATTCTAAATAATATTGTAAACTAATGTAACACCATTTTGTGTTGTAGATATTGAAAAAATTAAATCATACATCGATGCATTTCGATATGGGTGTCCTCCTCATGCAGGTGGTGGTATCGGTTTGGAACGTGTGGTGATGTTATATCTCGGTCTGGATAATATTCGAAAAACTTCCATGTTTCCACGTGATCCTAAACGTCTTACACCATAGATATTTTACGCATACTATATTTACTAAATATGTATAGCGATAATATTGCTTTGTATGTTGACATTTTTAAAGTCTTTACAATATAAAAAGAAGAAAAAAACCAAAGTGAATTTATCGAAAGTTAAATGCAATTATTATATCCTACCTCAATATTATTTACAGCGAAAGAAATATTAAATAAGTGAGAGTTTATTAAATGAAATATAAATTATGATTTAATTATGAAAATATGTAAAAAAATATATCTATTTTGATGCTTTAAATATTATTTAATTAATACTATCTCTATTTTCTCTCTCTCTGACATTTTTTTCTTTCACTGTTATTACTCATATATGGAAACGCGAGTTATCTTCATAATAACAATGATATTTAAAAAAAAAATACAGAAACATAAATTCAGTCTATTATCATTAATACTTTGACCCATTCTAACCTTATTATTAGGTTATGCGGGAGAATCTTATAAGGTCGAGTATTATAATAAATTTAATGTATCTATAAGTATTATAAATAATTTAATAATTTATAATTATATGTACTTTATTAATATTATACTTAAAATTTCTCTTTGTCTTTTAAATATATTTTATTCGCACAAAGTTTTCTTTATATATGTGTAAGTGTATTTTAATATATTATATTTTTAAATTTATTACATTTTTTTTGTATCGAGCTTTATATTAATAGTAATAATGTCTTTTTATTTATTTATCATTGATATTTATTAGCTTTTGAATAATTTCTTTACAGATAAAATGATCAAGTTAAGTTTACGACTATCAAAATTGAAGATTCATCATATTAAAGATAACATTAAGATTAATAATAATAGACAATATTCAGACTTTATAAAAGTAGTTGAAGTAGGACCAAGAGATGGATTACAAAATGAACCAAAAATTGTACCTACTAATACGAAAATTCAATTAATAAATAAATTATCTGAAACAGGCTTGCGTACTATAGAAGCGACAAGTTTTGTATCACCAAAATGGATACCACAAATGGCAGATAATATTGAATTATATAAGCAAATAAAAAAGAACCCTGATATATCGTACCCAGTACTAGTACCAAATTTGAAAGGATTGGACAACGCATTAAAAGTAGGCGTTAAGGAAATAGCAATTTTTGGAGCAGCGTCTGAAACATTTACAAAAAAAAACATTAATTGTTCTATAGAGGAAAGTGTAACAAACTTTACAGCTGTTATCAAACAAGCTAAAGAACAGAACGTAAAAGTTAGAGGTTATATTTCTTGTATCGTTGGTTGTCCTTACGAAGGATACATAGAGCCTAAAATTGTAGTTAACTTGTCTTCGTTAATGTTAGATCTTGGATGTTATGAAATATCTTTAGGAGATACAATTGGTGTAGGAACACCTAAATATATTAAACGACTTCTGAAAGAGTTACAGAAGATATCATCCTGCGATATGTCTAAATTTGCTTTACATTGTCACGATACTTATGGTCAAGCAATAGCAAATATATATGTCGGTCTTGAAAATGGCATTAGAGTATTTGATTCTTCCGTTGCCGGGCTTGGAGGATGTCCGTATGCTGATGGTGCTTCAGGAAACGTTGCGACTGAAGATTTGTTGTACCTTTTACACGGGCAAGGCTTAAAAACTGGAGTAAATATAAATAAAATAGTAGAAATAGGTAATTATATCTGTAAGGAAATAGATAGAAAGAATCAATCTAAAGCTGGACTTGCTATCTTTGCCAAAAAACGTCACCAATTTTAAATAAATTTATAAACAAACTGTATGTTAAAGTTTGTTTGTATTATTTAAGTCATATCTATAAGTGCATTTAATAATACGAATTGTGAATATATATATATATACACATATACATGTACATATATATATTATATTTCAAATCCAGAATATCAATCACATGTTAATATACAAGTATACAAGTAAATATTTAAAAAGTACATTATAATACATACGTAATATTAAAATAATACAAGAAAAAATATATATAGAATTAACCATGTACATTCAACCTGTTACGAAATATTTGATAATTCCTGTAATATAGCCTGTGTATCTAATGTACTGAGATCAATTGATCCTCGAGTGTCGATTACAACACCAGTTACCTATAAGATTTATACGTTTGATTAATTAATTTTATTATTAATATTATTGATTCTAAATGTATAATATATATTTACCATATCTTCGAAAAAAGCTGTATGATTAGGTTTTTCAGAATATCTTTCGTATTGATCTAAATTATCTCGCAATTTTAAAGTAAGACTATCATAATTTTGTATTATAATAGACATAATTTGTTGTTCGGATGGAGTAGATAAGCTTTCGCTAGTTAACCATGCAGTTATTTTTGGCGAAAAATGATTAACGATATCTCTCATGTTAACTAATGAATTAGTTAATTTAAGTGCATGTTCTTTATACTCATATGATTCACTAGTTGAATATCTTAATGCTGTAATATATAAAAATAATATGATTATCTTTAACATAACTAATTATTTCTTTCATTTATAATAATTTGTAAATAGAAAAAAAAAAAAAATATTTATATATATATATATTTACCCATAGCATTTAAATTAGTGAAAATAAGTTTCATTCGTATAATTTCATAAAATAATTCATCATAACTACTTGACGAAGATAAAAATGTATCTCCATATGTAATGAAAAAGTTCAAAATATTAGCAACCTATGAAAGCCAATAGTATATTATAATTTTTTGAAAGCTTCTTTCGTTGTGTCACTTTACCTGAATAGCTAATGGAAAAATATTCATTTTTTTAATCAGATGGCTCTCATGAGTAGTAAGGAATTTCAAAAGATTAATTAAGGCAGTCCAAAGATCTCTCCATTGATATCCAAGTCTGACTCTGCATCTTTTTTGGTAACACAAAAGTCTTTGCAATACACCGATACATTGGTGATATAATTCGAGAGGAAACTTCTTCATCATGTGCGATGTTATAAATTCGACTAGTAAATCTGAAATAAAATGATGTTTTAATTTAATATTTTTCATAAAATACATGCGACTAAAACGATAAGATAATATGTAATATAATAATTGTACCAAGCAACGTAGCTGCAAGAGGTTGCGCAGGTGCTACTTTATCCTGTAACTTTCTATGATGCATGGGTACTCTGTGTAACTGTACTCTAAACGCTAAGTTAGCATCATGCATCAAACTATTTGCATATTGATCTTCCGCAATGCAGCTTAATATTAGGAAACATAATTTGACATTATTCATTATCGCCTCTGTTCTTATAACCTGCATAACTATAGAACTGAAATGATACAAAATTGTTCGAAGATATAAACTGCTACTAAATAAATTGATTTTAATTGTGATGTTTTTTGTACTGCGATACATTACCAATATTGTAAAAATGTAGCAAGTAAATTAAATGGCTGCGCCATAACATCTGGTGGTTGAGCTCCAGGAGCTACGGCATTAGGACCAAGAGTATTATTTGGCGAAGGCGGAGCACTAGTATCACTTTGTGTATATGCCAATGTAGTTACAAAATTACGATTTAAATGTGTGGCCTCGTATAAAGCTAATAATAAAGCATTATTTGCGCGAACTTGTTGCGTTTTAGCTTCCTCTTCTCCAACAAACATACTACCAACAATACTTGTTAATGATGATAACCATGACGCTTGTATTTCTAAAAATTAATTAATTATTTTATATAAGAAAATAATTTTTTATATAAATCACAACAATATGTATATATTTTTAAATAAATTTAAATTCTACATTACCTGTTCTTTGTTGAGCGAATTGTCTACAAAATTCAGTCAATGAACTTGATATTACTTGTCCGTATCCGTTAAGCGCTAACTCATCGTCAAGAATTGATAATTTAACAATGTAAGGATTTGTACTTTCGTGCTTTCTATAGTTAACTAAAAGTGTTAACAATAGAACTGCATCATGACCATGACGATTCCTAGCTCCTGTATCTCTCAATAACTAGAACAAATATGATTGATAATACTTAATAAAAGCATCATTACATTTATGCTTACTTGTACACTTACTTGAACTAAAGACTCGAAAACACTATTAAGCATCACATATTCCAGTAGCGTATTCTGGCTTACGTTATCCATTCCGGTAACAATAATGAGTAATAATTTTAAACACAAAGCTTTTAAACTATCAGGATATTCACCTAAAGAGTATTATTATAAAATACATAGAGACAATTATTAACAAACATATCTAAAAAAAAATAAGTAATTGATTTAAATTACCTGTTAAAAAATTATTACAATGTTGCATTAACGTTGTCATTCTCTGTTCAGCGGAATTAAATCCTACAAGGATGTCTATTAAGTTAAATCCGCAATCCCCCTGACTAGCCTTTTTATACATGGATTGAATAACAGCTGCTAAAGTTTGTAATGCATATACTACTCTAAATGGATGTTCATCAACTAATGTATCCACGCAATGACATACTAAAGCATTTAAATTTTCTCTGCTTGCATTCAATTGTTCTAACGTCATATGAAGAATTTCACTTTCGATGTGAGGAACCTATAAACAAATAATTTTTTAAGATAAATTTATTATGATAGTTTCTAATTTGATAAGTATTGTTAATTCTATTTTATATTAAATTACTTACCATAGGTTTAATAAGAAATAATTCATTCCAAAAATTCGGATGTGCCAAAGTTAAATCCTCTCCTTTAAAAAAACTCTCATAAATAGGTACAAGCTTTCCTTTGTGCTGACGCTTAGAGCCAGAACCACTCCGCTTACGCATTGCCATTGTCATGATGATTTATTCTTCTTTGATCATTCCTCTTATCTAGAAAACAATTGTTTATTAATAAAAACATTGATATTAAATATTTCATGAAAATTAATACGGTTCCTACTATAGTAAAGAATATGCTGCATTGAAAAAAAAAATAAACTATTTTATTATATAATATAAAATAATATTAATTGCATAGCGATGATAATAATATATATAAATAATCAATAATCTACTCTTGACACCTGCAATTTGCATATTCTTGTCAAATTAATGCACATGCACTACTATTTTATAACCTTACTTTTATATAACATATACAAATCTTAGAGGTTATATTTATATAAATTACATTGGCATAAATGTAATTTAATTTAATATACATAAGTAATAAAATAAATAAAATTACAATCAATATATAAATTAAAAGTATGTACTTACAAACATAACTTGAGGTTATCTCTGTCTTAAAAATTTGTATCTTTGATTTTTCTGGAAAAAATACAGTATGTATATGATAAATAAAATATTTGACGCGTGGCGAATAAATTGTTAATTTTCGAATGGTTTCTTTATGAAAACAATACATACGTTTATAAATACCACTCATGGAAGAATGACAGACCGCTATGTAGCGGCTCCGACCGCCATAAATATACTTATCAGAATATTTTCAAGTGCATACTTTGCTAAGCATATATTCATATTGATTTTCGTTCAAACAAATAGAAAATTAAACGATCATCGTGTTGCCACCATAAAATATCTTTTCCTTTGTAATCCTATAAATAAAAAGATACTCTCTACATATATATTTTATAAATATTTTTAATAATGGTGATTTTTAAAAATACCGCCAATTGATGACGTAATATCTATGACCAGATATTTGGAATTTATTGGTCAATTATAAACAGATTATTAAAATTCTATTTCTAAATATTTTAATAGTTTTAATTACAAAATATATAATTAAATACGCATTATAAAAACATAAAATTAAATAAGAAAGAAAAGAAGGGAATATTATTAATAGTATTTACAAAAAAATTAATCATATCATATGTCAATGGAATAATCGATAATCGAATTACATGTAAACAAGTGGGTTCGTATAATTAATTGCATGAATTCATGTATTCCGCTTATATCGATGTTGTTTACAATTTATATGGTAATATGATACAAAAAAAAAAAATAGAATTTAATCCGATAAATATCATGATGCAATAAGTAACTTTATATAAAACGTTTTCATGTATTTTTTTCCGATTTTAATGATTAGTTATTTTATCGAACATGGTGATCCGTGTAATTGTTTACGTAATATCCGGTACAAGATTATTTATCAATTGTATGAATAATACTTTTTGATAATCTTTGGAATAGATTGTATATTTTTCAAAATATATAAGAAATATTTAGCTCTTCCCAAATAATTATTAATACGCGAATATTATATAAAGTACTATATAGATCGTAGTTATAGAAAGGTAGTATAAATTTAAATATGGCGGTAATCCTATCAGCTGATACCGTCTGCTGGAATGACGGATTGCAATTTGGTTAACTGGTCTGTTTAGACCAGTCGTTTTAGTGCAAGTATTCTATTTAGTGATGATTATTTTTATATGACTCACACGTGTACAAAGATATTGAATTATTGTGTTCCCATGACGTAAAAATAAATAGAATAATATCCAATGTTGACAGAATTTAAAGGAAACAGATTTTGTAACCTGCGTCACTGACAGGTGGTGGTGCAGGAATGCAGTTAAACACATAAAATTTGGTTTTTTTTTCAATTATATCATTATCCAATTAGTATTTGAATAAATTTCCAATCCGAAGAAGATCCGGCTGTGATGAGTGACTCCGAACAGCGGCAACTGCACGTGCCTTATCGAGAATATCACAGTCAGAACAATACCAATCCTCCTCCTGCTTTGATTGAAACTGACGCATTAGTAGATCTGTCAGTAACATCCAATAGTTGTGTCTCAAGAAATTTGTCTACAGAACTACTTCCAGAGGTAGAATTTGTTCCAAACATAAGTAGCGATCAAACTATAGCCATTGATTCAACTGGGATAGACCGGGAGAGCCAGCCTCTCCTTGGTCGGTTGGAACTCGATGTTACCTTTAATCGATTCCCTGGTACGTTCTTACAACTAAACTTTTTTTTTATATTTTTTTTTCTTTTTCATATCGTAACTCTACTGTAATTAATATAATTATGAAAGCAGTATACGTAGATATCAAAAAGGATTTTTAATAAATGATGATTCATGATTTTAATTTTTTCCTCGTTAGATGACCCACAATTTTCAGAACTAGTATGGCAAGCAGAATGTGCAATAGACAATGGAATTTTTCCTGAAAGAATATATCAAGGTTCAAGTGGAAGTTATTTTGTAAAGAATTCGGCAGGGGTAAGGTATAATTTTCCAGATTTTTGTAATATATTGAATTATATAATGATATCGCAATACTATTAAATAATAATGTAATATACATTTGTGCGCTTGCGAATGCTTGTTATAGATACTTTGTCTATATAATATGTATAAGATCAATTTTTTTGTAATATCGATATTATATATTACAGAAGGTGATAGGTGTTTTCAAACCGAAGGATGAAGAACCTTATGGAAGATTAAATCCAAAATGGACAAAATGGATGCACAAACTTTGTTGTCCATGCTGTTTTGGAAGAAGTTGTTTGATACCAAATCAAGGATATTTAAGCGAGGCTGGAGCCAGTTTAGTTGACCGCAAATTAGGCCTTGGCGTTGTGCCGAATACTAGAGTAGTTAAACTTGTCAGTAAAACTTTTAACTATCCACGTTTAGATCGTCAAAAAGCACGTATGAAACAAGCCATCATGGATCAGTTTCCTACAGTTGGCTCGCATTTCAATCGTATTAGTTTACCTCCTAAAGTTGGATCCTTCCAAGTATTTGTAGATGCTTATAAAGATGCAGATTATTGGCTAAGAAGATGGGAACATGAACCTTTATCACCACGCTTGAGTCTTAAGTTTCAGCATCAATTTGAACGTTTGGTTATTCTAGATTATATTATCAGAAATACGGATAGAGGTAAAATTCTATGCATATAATATTTAAAAAAAAAGATCTTTATAATATTAATTTTCCCTCACGCTGTAAATAAATATGTCTTTTTTTTTTTTTGTAGGTAACGATAATTGGCTTATTAAGTACGATAATGGCGCAGAAAAAAATGGATCAGAACGTGGGGAAGTTAAAATAGCAGCGATAGATAATGGTCTGGCATTTCCATTTAAGCACCCTGATTCTTGGCGTGCTTATCCATATCATTGGGCATGGTTAAGTCAAGCAAAACAACCATTCAGCGAAGATACCCGTGCATTAGTTTTGCCACAGCTTTCTGATCAAAATTTTGTACAAGATCTTTGCGATGATTTGTACCAATTATTCAAAGTGAGTTACAGTTTTATTTTTGATTTTCTTTTTTTTTAAATTTATTTATTGCAAAAATATTACTTTATAAATTTATTATTATCTTACTGGTGCAGCAAGATAAAGGATTCGACAGACATCACTTTGACAGGCAAATGAGCGTAATGCGAGGACAGATTTTAAATTTACAACAGGCATTGAAAGATGCAAAAAGTCCAGTGCAGTTAGTTCAAATGCCTGCTGTTATAGTTGAAAAGTATATATTCTCATACTTATTTCAAACATTAATATTATAAATATACAATATTATAAATAATATTTATTTTTCAGAGCCAAGGGAAATGGCACACGAAGTTTGTTCTTATTTTCTGATACATTCACACAGCGCTTCCAAAATAAGAGTCCCTTTTTCTCTTGGTGTTAAGCATTTCTGAAAAGTGCTTAATTCAGTGTTTTAATAGCCAGTACCAGCTAAGAAAAGGAACTCTGGTGCACTGTAAAAGCTTGGATTACTTCTTTATTTAGATATTCATCTTTTGTCATCATAAGAATTTGATTTTCGATATAATTTTAAAAAATTAATTGATTAATCCTTACGTTTAATCTATCTTCTATTTATAATCTCTCATTTTAATTAAGGCATAACTAGCATTCGTATACAAATATTATAAACAGTAAAAATATATCATATTAAAAGTAATTTTTTTTTTTTTAAATAGACATAATACGAAATAAAACAGAGTCATAATGAGTACAATTGGATGATATAGGGATGTATATCGGTTATAATATATATTTATAACAAAAATGAACATACATTTCTACAATTTAGAGAGAAACTGCTCATACATGAATATATAAACATGCATTATTGGCAAATACATGTTATATAGTATAACTTGTGCCAATCACTTAATACAAAGTGCACTGATACATGTGTGTCATGTGCCTTTGTGTGCATATATTTAATAATATCGCGAGAGTAAAATATTTTACTGTGATGGAAGAAAGAAATCTCATCATCACAGTGATAATATGAAGAACAAACATTTTTAAATGTAATTAAAAATAGAAAACTATTATATTGTTATCACGCCTATATATTTTTCTGGGATATTATTGTCTGTAAAAATCGAGATTATTTTGTACATGTTTCTCTTCTTTTCTTCCCTCTAGAACAAATAGTTTCTTTATTTTCCAAAAAATTACTTTTGCTAGTTAAAGTCATTATATTAGTTGTAAATATATCATTACAATTTATATTGATACTAAAATAAAAATATCAGAGATTCCTCTTTATTTATTAATTAATTACTTTACTGTTTATTAGACAATATAAACAATAAAAAATATGGCTCACTTTTTGCAGAGTTTATTGCTCATGTATTAAATAAATTGATTGTGCAGAAACTATGTAAAATAAAGTAAGTCAATAAGTTCAATTGTTTTGTATATAATAAAAAAGAAAAAAAAAAAAAAAAAAAAATCAGCTATAATATGCTGCTTATACTTAGAATATATGCTGACAATTTTATATTTGCTTTTTATTTGTTATCATCATTAAATTTAATTGATCAATCCTGGATATTTAAAACAACACCCAAAAAATCTATTTTAAAATATTTAACATGACATTTAAATCCTTAATCCAAATTTGTTAAATTTTGTCATCAATTTTGACATCTATATTATACACACAAACCCCTTTGTTATTTTAATTATATTTTTATATTCTTTATACACAAGATTCCTTCACCCAAAGAATATATTTGACAAGATATTTGATGTAAAGTTATATAATACATTTGATTACATTTAATTATAATAAATCCATTGATAAAATGGAAGTAGTAGAAGTTTGCACTGAAAGGAAACATTGTCTAGACCCATCAAAGGAGAATTTACAATTGGGCCATAATAAAGTAATTTTTTTTCTATAAAAATATAATGATCATATTTCTTGAATATTTCTATAACGTTACCTGTAGATTTTTATTATTAATAATTGATGATAGTTTATTTAAAAAGGGAAAGTGTAAAATTAAAATATTAATATATGCGATCTTAAATATAATTAAATTGAAATATATGATTTCATATTTAGAGTATGCGAAGATATGTACAACCACCAAGAGTCAAATCATTTGCTCCTGAAAAATGCTACAGACCTCCATCGAAACCACTCGATACTTATACAACATATCACCTTTCATATATAAATATGGATCCAAGAACAGCACGATCTATTAGAGCTCAACCTTATCGTCCAATTCAAAAGCTTCTTAAATCGGATGAAAAATTTGCAAGCGAGACAACAAGTAAAATGAGTTATCAACCTATTTGGCGTATGGCTACTAGAAAACCAATTAAACCTAAGTTTAGGTATATGTAAAATTACTTTTTGTATTTGTTTATTTTGTTGAATTGACGCTGGAAATATTTCATTTCAATCGAATGACATAAATATTATTTCAATTTTGTAGACCTTTGCTGGGTCATAGCGGAGCATTCGAAAGTGACACTACAACTAAATGCGACTATATTCCAAAATATGCAGAAAAGTTAGATATGATAATACCTTGCGGAAGTATAAGAATAAGCGCAAGTCCTTTGGACGCTAATACGACAGCGGGTCTTTCTTATGTAAATCCTGGCATAATAGAACCTGCTACTAGCTTTAAACCTGTAATAAGATACCAACGACCTAGTCATTCAGTTTCAAAGGATACTACTCAAAAATTAAGTTATCAACCCTTTGCTGTTAGCAAAAAAGAAAAGTTTCCATGGGCACAGAAATCTACATATAAGTATGTATACTTATATTATTTTATTCAGGAAGGATAAACAAAATATTACTTTTCTTGCGAGGTCTCCAAAAGTTGCAATGTGTGGGAAGACTATTTATTCTGACAGTTATTTGGAAAGTGAAGTATACGAGAAGATGAAACCATGTATTCCTTGCGTAACAAATATATTACCTAGTAAAGCAGAATTTTTGGATAAGACTATTTATAAAGAAAGTTATTTGCCATGTGATATAGAAAAAACAAAGAAAATCGTTCCTCCAGCTAATATCTTCGTATCGAATGAAAAAATATCTACCGACACAACAAACAAGGTAAGAAAAATTTTCATAAAATATAATTAATAAATATAAAAAAAAGATAGTATATCATAAATAAAGTTTCTTATTGTATATACAACAAAAAATATGATATAGTTGAGCTATCAACCAGTGTGGTGTAAGAAACGTTCTCCAATTTTACCGCATAGTAGAAAAATGATAGAAGGTTCAATGCAAAGTGAAACTACAAATCGTGTTGATTTTTCACCAAAAATGAGTATACCTCCAAAAATGATTATTCCATGCAGTAGTATTCGTATACCTAATGATCCTATTGTCGATAAGACAACAACTGGATTATCGTTTATACATCCTGGTCAATTAGAACGTGTGAAAAGTTTTAAGCCTGTTACTCATTATTGCAGGTATCATATTTACAATATTTATAACATATAAATAATGTTATATTAATCAATAATTAATATTTTAAATTATTAAATTTTATATTTTATAGACCTATTACTAAGGTAGACTCTGAGACGATAAATAAATTATCATACCAAGCTTGGATGCCAATTCCTAAAATGGATATACCATGGGCACGTCGAACTACATATCAAGTTTCTAAAGATCCAATGATTACGGATACAATCTACCAGATGAGTTATCCTTTACCAGGATATTATATCGAAAATGAATGTCCATGTGCGGAGTAAAAATGTTGATATCGATACTTCTGAAAAAATATTATACAATATAGCTAGCTTTCTCTCAAAAATTTAGTTATATATATATATATATAAATTATAATTCATTCTGAAAAGTATTATATTACCTTTTTGATAAATGATATTTTTATTTTAAAGCAATTTTTGATCACAATATACATAAAAAGATATAATACACTTAATATACTTGCAGCACCTTTTTACTTGCACTGATAGGACTAATAACATTGTGTACTTAATATATAGATTTTTTTATGAAGATTTGTAAGGGCTTGGATCGAAACATTTGATTGCGCATAAATACATAAGCGCGCTACTTATGTTACATTTATATTATAATTACTGTATACAGGAGAGATTAATATATAAGAGCGTAATTATTTATCTTTTACGGAGAGGATAAAATTATTCTCAATAATAAAATAAACTCTAATCTTTGTGATAAAAGGATCAATAGACAATATTAACGTACATTTGCCTAAAGATTCGACTTATTTAATGATAAATATAAAAAGAGACAACAATGTGTGCAGTCCTAATGGGGACAAAATTCAGCATATATATATGTAATGGTGCTTTACATATGAATAACAATTGATAATTCTTTAATAATAATACGTATAAGACAGGGGAGAGATTGCAGAGCTCGAATATGAAACACAACTAAATTAAGCTACAATTATATATATATTTATATATATATATATATATTTCTTTTCACGTATATGTGTGTGTATATGTGTGCCTAAAGAAAATACTTATAAATGAAAGAATATTTTGTCATTATGCACAAACGCAATTTTTATGAGTTATTAAAAATAGCATAATTATATACCACATACAAACGTTTCATGTTAGATTATAAAATTTAGATTTTTTTTGTTAAAAAATATTAGTTTAATAATGGTAATTCATTATATACCAAGCATTTTTATATACCCCATCATCACACGTTGTTTATATGATCTGAGACACCTTAATAAAATATACTTAAAAATAAAGAATCCTCTTTTGTAAATACTTTTCAAAACTCGCAAATCATTTGATAAATATTGAAGTTTTGAAGTGTAAGGCACATATTTAGATCACATCAACGTTACCATATGCATATAAGTCTGCATTTTATCTCATTCTATATTGTACTACTTTAAATCTACATATTCATCAGATATATTTAACAGAAAGTATTAAGAGAAAGCTTAACAATTTCTACATGTTTTCGTGATTAAAAATGGAAAAATGATTGTCCATTTTATATATTCTGTTGTACTCTCTCTCTCTCTCTCTCTCTTCAAATCTATTGTCAATAGACCTTTTTGAATCTGACATGTAAAATTACACGATAATTCGTAATATATTCATTTAAAAAAATTACAATGAATTATTTTACTTATCTTTTATATAAAATATATAAAAAAAAAAAAAATTGTAATACATATGAATAAACATCTGAATAATATAATTTGTGTTTATTACAACAAACAAGTCATGAATTAAAGAGAAAATAAAAAGTTATTTTCATATAAACGAATAATTCATAGTCTTTCTTCATCAATACGTAAAATATAAATTTGCTGATATTTATCGTTGTTTCTACCATCATATCCTATATATAGATCATTATCTATGATCTTTTTTTTTGTACCCAGTGTTTTTCATATCTTACAATGACTTAAAACTAAAATAAATGGTTAATGAAAAGCAAAAACTAAGTAAAAAATATATACCCACTATAATTAAAAATATATATATATATATATTTAAAAAATATTAATCGTTATATATATCATCGTATTGAAGAAATAATTCCTTTCGTTTGTCAATGAAATTTTCAATTAAATTGACGCAAATAAACAAAACTTTTACATTTAAAACTGATAATAATTAGATTTAAATAATTCTAATAATATATAAAATCGTTTTACTTAACATAACAATATTATAAATTCTATTATAAATTTGTGTATAGTAATATATCTATGCATATTTTAAGAAATATTGCACTTATACGATAAATGTAATCGAAGAGGATAATATTATGATATTATTATTATTATTATTATTTTTCTTTTTTTAGATAAGTATGATCTGCCTGTACCATAAATCCCTCCCCTGTTAAATAACAAATGATCTCGAATCATATATTGCATGGATTATAATATCCAAGAAGAATAGAGATCGAAAATGAAGGTATGCGATGGCAACCGACAACTTTTTGCACCAATATACCTACTGCGGTTTGGTGTTGTATGACTGCATTAACTCGGAAAAACCAAAACCATTAAATTGGTCCAAGTTGAGATTCTCGTCGATAGTGGATAGTTCACCATTGCCCATCAAAACCACATAGTCCATGTCCGAGCTTGGTCGCCCACCAATACCTGAGTGGCCGAGACCCGAAGCATAGCTACCACAAATCAAAACACAACTCCAATCACTGGCAATCTCATCAACTATTCAAACATACAATGTAATATAAGCAGCTACGCTTTTTTCTTTTTTGTCTCTTTTTTTTTGTTTTTTAGCATAGGGCTTAACTTTGTGAAAATTTTGTGACCGAGTAGCTGGATAGCCGGTACAACACGGCAAGGGATTGTACAAACCACAAAACACCCACCCAACCAACATTTATTTTGCCACTACATTTGTAAAGAAACAAAGTAATGAAGTTTAATAGTTTAAAGAAAAAGAGAAAAACCAATATCACATACCCTTTATCATTCATATTTTTCAATGCGTGAAATATAGTATATAATGATGTTATAAATATTTATTACAGATTTCACTACGTTATTTAATTGTAAAATGGAGAAAAAAAAAAGAAAAAGATAAAGAAAAAGAAAAAGAAAAAAGAAAAAAGTACATGGCAGATGCAATGTAAGCTTGTTATCAACGTAAACAATTAAATTAATTGCCAGTTAAATTTATAATGATTATGACAATTGGAGTTGTGTTTTGCAGAGGTAGCTTGAAAATCTACAATTTTCCATTGTGGTTGTTGTACCGACTTGCTCCAGGCCTTTACCTTCTTCTTATTTTTATATAGAGAGTTATTATTATATCTAAATTATTAATTTTATGTAATAAAGCGAATCATTAGATTAACATTATTGTGTCGATTAAAACATACACATGAACATATATATATAGATATGTATAGAAATAAGTATGTAGACATATGTACACACAATTTTAAATGTTGTATAAAAATTGAAAAAGATCAAATACTGTATTAAAGCCATGGATAAGCCGTTTGATTGAGTTATTAGTTTTTTTTTTTTTTTCTTGATTTCATTAATTTTCTTTCACACTAAATGGAAGTACAAGAAATACATACCATTAAGTACTTTTTAATTTTGTTTTCTTTCTTTATATCGATGTATAATTTAACGAGATTTAACACTCTCTCTCTTTTAAAGCTTTTCGTGTAACAAAAAAAAAAAAAAAAAATAAAAATTAGACATAATATCCGAAAGGTTCCAGAAGTTCATATCACAACCTTAATAAATGTATAAATCATATCTTATTATGATCTTTCATAATATGTGAAACGTTTAGCTCAATGTTAGTATATTATTATAAAATATTTAAATAATACTGAAAAATATTAGTTTATATTAGATTTGTAATTGTATAAAAGTACAAATAACATCTACGTATATATTCTATCTTTATACTTTTAATCTAACAAAGTGATTTTATTTAATGAACTTATAGAACCTTAAATCGATGGCAAAGTACTTCACAATGAAATTGTAATTCTAAATTTAATAATAATTAATGTCATATTATAAATTGATTGAAAATTATAATTGTAAATATCGATCTTATCAATGCTAAACGATATCAATAAAAGTATACGTGTATATAAGTTTTTTCTAAATTCTAAAAAAAGAAAATAATATTAAACCTTTATATACTGAAAGAAAAATCAAATATCTTGTGATAAGATATTTGAAAATTAAATGCTGCGATCAAAAACTTAATATAAAATAGATTATTATAAGAGAAAATATTTGTGAAGATAACAAAATTCTTCATTTAAATGTAGCTCTTTAAATGCAATTATCTTTTTCTTTTTTTTTTTTGCACATAACTAATATTCCATATATAGACAAAATCAAATGAATATAATTTTGTATACTGTGTTGGTTTTTTTGATATCTTACTTTAATAAAGTTCTAAAAAGTGTGTATATATCCGAGAATACAAAAAATGCATATAAAAAAAAATACTGTTATAGTTTTCTGCACAGAAATTCAGAAGATATGCAAAGTAATATTCATAGGAATGTCACATCATTTCTTTCATTAGAATTCACTCAATTCACAACGTCAATGTATTATTACATACATTATTATTCCATATACTAGAATACAATTGGATTTCATATAACAATTTTTAATAGAGTATAAAAAAAGAATATACTCTTGATAAAATATTTAATTTATTTGCAGTCTTGTATAATTTTCTTTTTTTTTTTTTTCTATCGAAAACATATATTTAGTATACAATATATTTCTTGAACAAAATATATTTAGTTAATGGGAGAAAGAAAAAAAAATATAAAAAAAATCTCATATCAAAATTTATAAAGGTGAAAGAGTATGACAGCGTGTAAGAATTTCTTTTTAAAACCTTCAATGATCGAAATTTCATTTTTACATTGTATAAATTGAATCATAGTAAATGAAATTAAACGTCTTTTACTAAAAATCTATAATTAAAAAAGCCCCCAAAACAAACAAACAAACAAACAAATAAATTCTAATCGAATAAAAAATATAAAAAATTAAACGCGTAATTGTTTCATTTTATTTATAATTAAAATGTGATAACTAATATAACAATTTATATTTACTTTTGCTTAGATCTTTCATTATATATTTCTCTTTTTAATCGAACAACTAGTATAATATTTTTCATATAATTTTAATAGATTTCGAGTCAACTTCAATCATAAGTACCGCATGTATTTATATACAGGACGGATTATTTAATATTTGTATCTGAAATATATATCTTTCATGCATTTAAAAGCAATGAAGTTATTTCATAAACGTTAAATAACTTTCTATTTTTCTTTTTTCTTCTTTTTTTTTTTATATCAATATAATTTCAGAATATCTGAGATTCAGTCTCAATATTAAATTTAACTTTGCACATCTTCTATGAAATATCTATGTCAGTATAATTCATGAAATTATTCATCTCAATTTAAAAAATACTATATCCAGAAACTGACCTGGAAGCAACAGATGGAGTATCACGTGTTACAGATGGATCTGGACTGTGTGCTTGGAATATTGTAGAAGGTGTAGCAGGATAACTTCCACTTGGACAACTTTGACCATTATTACTAACGCAGACCACTGAAGAATGGGAAGGTGTTTGACTTCCTACAACTGGACCACCCCATCCAGGTACGTGTGTTACAAGTAATGGCTTAACATATCCATTTGCTGATGTTAATCGGTTTTCTGGTGTATAATATTTAGAGAAAGCGTGATCTTTCTGTATATCAGGATACAGATATAAAAGATGCTGCAAATCGGAGACTCGATCCGCTAAACTGCGGATAGCAAAATCTTTGCTTGTAAATGGTTGAAGCATAAAAACTTCTGTTTGATCTAAAATAAGAAAAACAAAAGTAGAGATAAATTTGTGTATAAAATGTTTTCTTTTATATTATTACTATTATAATAATGTATTACCTCCAACCCAAGCGATGGTAACTCCGCCAAGTTCTGAATCAGAAAAACGCATTAAGAAAGTCCCCGATGCACAGTTAGCTAACATTTCTTCGGCTTGCTTTTTTCTAACAAATCCAAGAATGAATCCGTCTATCCAGGGACTCCTCAAATGTTCTCTGGTTAATTTCATGACAGCATAGAACCATTCCCAAAATGTAAAGTTTCTTTCTGGTAAGGGTTCCTTACAAAACTGAGCCCAACTAAGAAGTAAACTAGAATATTCTTGACCACCTGAATTTCCACCTCTAAATGCCTTCTCAGCAAGAAAATGAAGATTATCGTCTGTTAAAGGTCTTCCCGTAGCTGATCTGAACTTAACGTTCAATGCTTCTGCTACTTGTCCCCATGGTACTTTGTCAGGTACAACAAAAGGAATTCTTCCAGGTTCTGCGAAAGCGTTGTCCCATGTAACTGTAGCCCATGCATGAGGTTCTTGATTTCCATGTACAATTACTACGACTGGTAAGCTCAAAGTCCACACTTGAAATACTAATTCACCCCCACCAACACTGAATTGAGATTGAAATAGAAGAGAAAATTTTTCATCCATAACTGATTCTGTACCCTTCTTTTCAGCTCTTTTAATCTTTTTTAATTGCATATTTCGATAACTCACTGACAGTTGTCGTGTTGCCTAAAATCGAACATAGAGTGTTTTTTTTTTTTAAATCTATTTTTATCAGATTAATATAGAAACAATACAACCATCTCTTATAATTACTATACTTACTTGATGATATTCCATTGTTCCACTGTTATTTAAAATTTCACCACTAACTTCTCCGCATTTAGCCATTTTTCCATTTTTTAATTGAATATTTGCTTGGCTTTCACTAATTATGCTTACTTTTACTTGAGGCGGTGTCATATGAACGTTTAATTTGCCTCCAACTAAGAGACGTACAGTACTTGTAAAACGTGTATTAGTTTTCATTACTTGTGGTGGTTGTTTTTCTATGATAAATGTACTAGTGACTAAGGAACTAAGAAGTTGCGTGATCTGTGAATTTAAAGTGGGAAGAATATCTTGTATTCCTGGAGGATCCAGGCCAAATTTCTGCTTCAAGTGTTCCGCTTCTTTGATTTGTTGTCGATTATGCCATATTAATTCTGCAAGACTTTCGCACCATTCTTGAATGGAATCTAAATTACTGTTAAACGGTGCTCCGTTTCCAGCTAATTGTTGATCCCTCTTCCACCTAAGTTACATAATCAATTATATTACAATAATTCGTATGTTTTAAGATATTGTATATATTAATTTTTAATATATTTACCTGATTAATTCATCATCGAGAACTCTCGATTGTAATGTATTTAATCTGGCAATAGTATCCTTCAATTTATCTGCCAGTGATAAGCGTAATTGCATTAAACCCGTAGCTTTTTGATTCAATAATTGATCTTGAGTTTCTTTTTGCCTGCAATATGTGTTAAAGTATATGGATAAAAATGATGTATTGAAATATTTGATAATTCACATGCGTTAATATAATTTTAATGAATATAATATACCGTCTGATTTTCATCTCCAAGTCACTAACTTGTTGATTTTTCGGTTGAGTGGCAAGATGTTGCAAATGAGCATTTATTTTTGTGCATTCATGGTAACTAATAGCAAAGGCCTCCTGTTCCTGTTCCATTTTCCGCAATTCTTCCCCGCTTTCTTGTGTTTTACGTCTTATAACTTCAACTTGTTGGGCTATTTCTGCGACAGAGTCTCCTACCATTAAACCAACCCGACTGGCGCTCATAGTCATAATACCTCCAATATTTTCTAGCTGAGCGACAAGTTTCATTTCTGTTCCTAAGCAATGTCTAATTATTTTAAAAAGGGTAGTAGGATTGTCGGTGTATCTATGCTGTTACAAAATAATAAAAAGCGATGAAAGGATAGTTGGATATTTTTTTTTAAAACTACAAGCTAATATATATATATATATAATAAATTAAAAAAAATGTTAAACGTGTGTGTATATTTACTCTGAACATTTTGGCAGCTTCCATAAGCTTTATTTTCGTTAAAAATAAATCTTCGTTGTTTAAAGTACTCGCTTTAACTTCTAATTCTTGTATTAAAGAACCAATTAGATTAGCTATGTATTGTTCGTATTGCGGATTATCAGGTTCTATATCGGTCCTGCAATGGAAAAAGAATCTACACGTAAAGTAAATATTGTTAAAAAGAATAATTAAGTAATTCTTAGATACCACATCTTACCACATTTTTTCTTCGATCCATGACGAGAGAAAGTGTCGTACTTCGATAGGGAAATGTTCACCATAAACAGAACGCACTTGTTGTAGTGCCTCCTGTGGTAATTGCTGTGCTTTAGTCCACAGGGCCATTCTGGAAGCAGTAATTTGGACTCGTAGCTCTCAGGACCCTGATGAAAAACGAAATAATATTAAAAAACATTGCTTCTTCAAAAGTAATTCATGAAAAAAAATAATATTACAAATAATTATTTTCCATGGAATAAATTTTTTTCCTACAGAAAAAAAATGTTAACAATTTATTCGAGGCGCCATTGTTACGACATAAAATATGGTATTCCAAATATAAAACACGTTATATAAATACTTTTACCAAAGATAACCCATCATCGATCGATGATCAAGAAGATCTAAGAAAACCTAACCTCTCGATAAGAAACGTTCAATGGATCACCGAACGAAAGTATCATTAAACGTATTTAAAATTTAATCAAAACAAAGTATAAAAATCAAATAAATACATATGTGTATATATATTATAAAATACGTACCTAAAAAAGCTTGGGAAAAAAACTGTACGCTTGAAACTTAAACAAAAAAAAAATAAGAAGAAGAAGAAGAAGAAGAAAATGAACGAAGAATAACTTCAAGGCGCTCACATTTATCGAATGAAAAATTTCATATGAGTCTCTAAACATATCGAATTACCTTTTCGTATCTATCGATAGACACTCTCACTTTGGCACAAAACAAATTATCAAAATTAATCTCGATTATCGCGATGAAGATTATTTTTCCATGAAAATATTATATATGTGTAAATTTTATAACAAAGATTATAATGCTTAATAATAATTTCGGATCTTAAGAGCGTATAGAATGACGTATACCGATAACGCGTAAATAGATAAGCGGAAAGAGAGAGAGGGAAAGGAAGAAAGAGAGAGAGAGAGATAGAGTGAGTGAGAGAGAGATAGAGTGATTGAGAGAGAGAAAGAAGGTTTCCTTAGTGCTTAATAGAATGCGTTTTATTCACCTACTGCTGGTCCAAAAATACGAGCCTCCAGGATGTTCACTTCACGTATCACTGTCCACCCTTTCTCGTAGATGATTTACGGAATAATATTTAAATTAATAATGCAATTTACACCCACGATATATTTATAAACGAATATAACGAAGCGGGGAACCGGCCACACACGAGAATCTCATCAATAAGTAATCTCCCCTCTTTTCGTTGCACCCAACGTCGAAGTGCCTCCTCATGGATGAGGAATTCCGAGAATTCAAAACCGTTAATGGCGCGGGGAGAAGTGGAGGGAAATGTCACGTGACCTAAAGACAGATTAAGCATGCGCAGGTAACGAGATTACTCAGGAGCGTATCAACAAAATGTTATTTGGGCGATAAGAAACGTACGTCTAAAATTCATTTCTTACCGATTAATTATTTCTTGTCTATTTTCTTTTTTTTTCTTTTTTTTTGTGTCCTTTTTGTATTTATTAATTAATAGTTTTAATTATATATAGATTTTTCAACATTTGGAATTGTTGTTATATTATCATAAATACGATATTGTTATTTCGTTTGAATATACAAGATTTTGATGTATAACATCCATCTGAATTGTACACCTGAAAACAATTTTCGTTGAATTATTACTTGGACATCTTAATTCTATGGATCAAGGGTCTGTAAATTTACTTTTTTGGATATCTATACTTATATATTTAATTAGAAATGATATTTTATTATATATAATTTATTTCAGATAATGCAAGGACAAAATGGTCTTGTCGTGTATTCATATTTTTTTAATTGTATGTCCCTTGATCATTATTGTAAGAATTTTATTTTTAATGTTTATGAAAGATAAAAAAACAAGAGCGAAGGAACTCAGAGAAACACCGGCAAAAACTATGATAATATTAGGATCGGGAGGACATACAGCAGAAATGTTGCGGATTGTTAAATTAATGGATTATGAAAAGTATACGCCTAGAATATATGTTTCTGCTTCTACTGACAATATTAGTATAGATAAAGTAAAAGACATAGAAGAAATGAAAAATGATTATAAAATAGTAAGGATCACTAGAAGCAGAGAAGTTGGACAATCGTATATTTCTTCTGTATGGACAACTCTTACAGCAACGTTAGAAGCCACATCTCTTTTATGGTCGGAAAAGCCAGAATTACTTTTATGTAATGGTCCAGGAACTTGCGTTCCTTTATGTATCGTAGCATTTGTATTTAAAATATTCTGCGCTCTTAACGTAACTACCGTGTTTATAGAAAGTTTTTGTAGAGTTAAAACATTTTCATTGACGGGAATTATTTTATATTATTTTGTAGATCATATAATCGTAAGATGGCCATTTGTAAATAAATCATTGTACGACAAAGTTTATTTGTCATAATTATAAATATATATATTTGTTTTTTTTTTCCACAATGAATATAATTTCTAATTTTATGCGTACCTATGGTGTCAATTTCAGAAAGCGCTATAGAACATGTTAATGATGACTTGCGAGGCACGATTAATCAATGAATTAATAGATTGGATATTATTGAAAGAAGATTTGAAATATTTGCCAACTGAAATAGAAGTACACTTAGTGTCTATTATTGACGTGTTAAGAAGATTTAACATAGACAAATTGTAAATATATAATATTACATTACATTATATTTTTGATCAATTTATAAATATTCTTGTTAATGCATAGTGTTTTTTTTTTTTATTTTTGATTAAAGAGACAAGACAAAATGGATAAAAAAATCTTTAATTACAATAGAAGCTTGTTTAGATCGTACCTGGGAAATATTAAATTCGGGCCATTGGAAAGATGTTCCGATATCGTATAGATATAGTTATTCTTTTTGTAGTCTCGTAAAGGTATAGAACAGATTTAGTAACAATGATTTATGTTATATTACAGTAATTTTTACAAAGTTTTATTAAAGAAAAAAATATATTTTATTAATTGTAATACGGAGAACGTATACTTCGTCAATATTAATATTTATATTTTTAGGTAATACTGTTAGAAATAGAACATGAACAAAATAAAGAAAAATCATCAGATACAGAGATACGAGTATTGCAAGAAATTATTCAACAAATTGATAAAGGTATATTATTAGGTGCTCCATTACCTAACGAGCCATCATTACTAACATCAATTGCTTCCAAAATAAATAATTATTATAGTAGTAAGTACAATTATTTATCGAAGAAATCATTTCTAATATCAAAGTAATCATTATATCGAAAATTAGGTATTATTTTTTGGTAGAATTTGCGAGAACACTTAATGTAAAAAAGATAGAAATTGATTATAGTAAAGTTTCTCAATCGTTGCTTCCTGAATTTGTACAAGTTAATCGATACAAGGTACCTTCTATGGAATTATTTTATAAAGACATCTTTATACCAAAAATTCCAGTCATAATAACAGGTAACTATAATTATTTCATTTTATTATTACAAATAACAAAATAGAAATAATGTTCGATGAACTGCATATAGAATATATGAATTAGTATATTTATAAGAATATCTTTCTAGATTCTATGAAGCATTGGAATGCTTTACATTTATGGCAAGATATTGATTATTTGAATAAAATCGCAGGAAGTCGTACGGTGCCTATTGAAATAGGATCTCGTTATACAGAGGAAGATTGGAGTCAAAGTTTAATTACATTTTCGGAATTTTTACAATCGCATATAATTAAGGCCACCCAAAACGTTGGTTATTTGGCTCAACATCAGCTTTTTGATCAGGTATTATTTAAAGAAAGAAATATCGTATAATGTACGTAAGCTATTTTTAGTGTATTTCTATTCATTACGTTTTTGTATTCATTAACAGATACCAGAATTACAAAATGATATCGTCATACCAGACTATTGTTCGTTTTCTGATAAAGAAGATGTAGAAGTTGAGCCACCAGATATAAATGCATGGTTTGGACCAGCTGGAACTGTGTCACCATTACATTTTGATATAAAAAATAATTTATTATGTCAGGTACGGAATAATATCTGTATATATATATATACATTTATTATTGTTATATTCTATTACTCTCTAATAATAATTATTATATTCTTTAGGTATTCGGTTATAAAAGAATATTTTTATATAATCCATCTGATACAATAAATTTATATCCCTATGATACAAAATTACTTGATAACACAGCACAAGTAGATCCTCTCAAACCTGATTACATTAAATGGCCAGATTTTAAAAAGGCCAAAGGTTTTATGTGTTATTTAGGACCAGGTGAAATGTTATATATTCCACCTAAATGGTGGCATCATGTAACTGCACTCACAACAAGTTTTTCAGTCAGTTTTTGGTGGACTTAAAAAATACCTCTCACAATTTTAATCAAAATTTTAAATCATAAATATTGTACACATCTCTTGCGTTTAAATAAATATTAAAAATGTTATATTAAAAACATATCTCTTTATGTAGATATTATATTTTTAACAATTAAAAATATGTCAAAATTAATAATATAGTTCATTATGCGTAAAAATATAAGTCGACGTGTGTATCGTTAATTTATATCTACATTGTCAAATTACTCTTATTCAGTAGTGTAATGTACGTTCGTTATTAAAATATAAGTTTTAAAAGAGAATACTTGTTTTATCAATCTTATTATGAATATGACATACTGGACATGTTTGACAATGATTAAACCATTGCTTAATACACTGCGAGAGAGAGAGAGAGAGAGAGAGAGAAACATATATTATTTCTATTTAGAATATTTTTAACTAAATATTATATACCATACCATTTTATGAAATTGATGTCCACATTCTAATAATTAAAAGCACGATAATGTAATATATAAAAACTACTATTTATGTATATGTTTGGACAAATTAGATTCATTATAAATAAATAAATAACTGGTTTCATTATTGATTTAACAGTTTGATTCCATGAACGTTTTTTTTTTTAGATTAGATTCCTTCTTGTCAGTAACCGCTAAAATAATATTATACATTATTATATAAAAGTACAAGAATCTATTGTTAACTCTGTACTATTTGAATCAGTTGACAAACTTTCTTCATCTAAAATATTACCAAAATAATTGTATAGTAATATAGAAAATGATTCTTGTCATTAATACATAGATAATTAATTATAATATAATATTCTTACCTCTTCTTCTCATAATATTTTTTATATTGTCTTTTACTTTAAGTAAATCTAAAATATAAAAATATTTATATATTATTATTATATATATATATATTAACGAGTTATATGTAATATAATATAATTTGTACATTATATGCATTTTTACAGATTTAATTACTTAATAATATTTACTTTTTAATACCTTGAATAAATTCACTTGTAAGAAAATGTGATAATGATGATGTATTATTATCAAATTTTACATTTAAATTCTCCAAATGATGACTATACGAACAAAAAAAAGAGGCAATAAATTAATTATAAAATAACTTTAGATTATTGTAATTACCAAAAATATTATCAATTATTTCGTAAATTTTGGATAATATATATACATACTTATTATTTTTTAATGGTGAATTCATTGATTCATCATTAGGGTCAATTTCGTTTTCTTTGTTCTTCCTTTCAATATTCGTATTATCGTCTTTAATCGTTGTATCGTTAGTTTCATGGGTTTTATTATCTATGGAATCTTCACGTTTTATTAATAAATTAGAGGCTACTTTAATAGGCATACTTAATGTCGGTTTATTATCGTTAGATTTTTCCAAGACTTTGATTTGAGTACTTGCTGCATCTAATTGTTTAATAATATATGATTTGGACATACGATCGAAGTTGTCTGTAAATTTATTTATTATATATATTTTTAACAAAAATTATTTTTCCTTATTATGGGTTTTATATATGCATTCTAATTATATTTATATTTTATTTATGAATATATATATTTTAATATACTTATATACTTTAATAGGCATACCTGATGTCGGTTTATTATCGTTACATTTTTCCAAGACATTAAAATTGTTAACTGTACCATTTGTTAGAGCATCTTTGATTCGAATATTTTCTGCTTCTAATGGTGTAATATCATATAATTTTAATATTTGATCGAAGGTGTCTGTAAATTTATTTATTATATATATTTTTAAGAAAAATTATTTTTCCTTATTATGGGTTTTATATATGCATTCTAGTTATATTTATATTTTATTTATGAATATATATATTTTAATATACTTATACTTTAATAGGCATACCTGATGTCAGTTTATTATCGTTAGATTTTTCCAAGACATTAATATTGTTAACTATACCATTTGTTGGAGTATCTTTGATTTGAGTACTTGCTGCATCTAATTGTTTAATAATATATGATTTGAACATATGATCGAAGTTGTATGTAAATTTATTTATTATATATATTTTTAACAAAAATTATTTTTTCTTATTATGGGTTTTATATATGCATTCTAAGTTATATTTATATTTTATTTATGAATATATATATTTTAATATACTTATACTTTAATAGGCATACCTGATGTCGGTTTATTATCGTTAGATTTTTCCAAGACATTAAAATTGTTAATTGTACCATTTGTTAGAGCACCTTCCATTTGAGTATTTCCTGCTTCTAATTGTTCAATATTATATGATTTTAACATTCGATCGAAGTTATCTGCAAATTTATTTATTATATATATCTTTAAGAAAAATTATTTTTCCTTATTATGGGTTTTATATATGCATTCTAATTATATTTATACTTTATTTATGGATAAATATATTAAAAATTTACCAATAGTTTCTGAAATCTGTTTCAAATCTATCTCTTGAGGTTTTTCGACGTTATTTTTTGCTTCAATTAATTTTTTTTCATTAATAATCTTTTCCGAAGTATTTTTAACAAAAAGAAATTCCTTTAATGTTGATAGTTGGGGAGGTATCAATTCAGAAATATCTGATGTTGGAAAGGACAACAATATAGAAAGAAATGTAGACAAATCTTGCGAAAGTTTTGTTGCATTTTTATATAATAATTCAGTGAAAATATCGCTTATAATGGAAGAACAAGATTTCTTTGGGTATTTAGGTTCCGGTATATATTTCATATTTATTTTAGGCAGTTTTTCATCTTCTTTTATTGATTCTATCCACGATTTATATCTCACAAATTCCAACTATTACAAACGCGAATCCAATGAAAAATTAGTATATATAACAATTATATAATTATAAATTAGATTCAATATTACAAATATATTATATGTTTTCATTATTATTAATATATATTATATAAAATTGATTATATATTTTACCTGAAGTTCTTGAATTGCATTCACTGTTTCATCTAATAACGACGACCATTCGTTAAGATCTGAATTAATATTCCATCCATAATAAGTTTTAATAAAATTATTTACTTTAGTTAAGATGACTTTTGTTGAGTGGGCGTAATTATAGGGTCTATATTATGAAAAAAAAACAAAAAAATAAAAAATACGTTTAATGGGATATAGATAAATTTTTGTTACAATATTTAAATATAAATGTCAAATTATTTACTTACTCCTGTAAGGACAATTTGTTATAACAATATTGCAATTCTAATGTTTTTAAAGCGTTTTCCATTTTCAATGCTCTGTTATCATTAAAGATAGCACTAGATAATAAGAAATGTTATATATAATTAGTTAATTATTATTAAATAACATGCATATTATTAATATATAAACGAATTTAGATGAATATGAGTAAATTTTCAATATTTACTTTAGTTGGTCACTTAAACAATTAATTTTATTGTCAAGCTTTTGTTTTATCTTAATAATTTGTTGTCGTTCACTTTTTAATATTTTTATTTGTTTATCTTGGAGTTTTAATAGTAATTGATAATGTTGCTCATCTTTTACTTTCTTTGATTGTAATGTTTCTGACTCTACTTCCATGCGTTCTTTAACCCCATTTTGTTTAATTTTCTTCGATTGTAATTTAAACAAATTCTCCTCCTTCATATATTTTCGTGAAGATTTAATAGTATCTTGTACAACTGAAAAATACAACTCTTCTAATAATGAATGTTTATCTTCAACTGTTATGTCTTCATTTGCAAGTATATCCTGTAAATAGAAAAAAAATAAATATAACACGTAAAATTGGAATTTTAATACAAAATTGTAATAAAAAATTTGGAAGAGCTTACAGCCAAGATTGTGCTGAGATTCTGCGGATGAAATCTTTCTAATGGATTATTAAAATATTTTCGTACGAAAAGATCAACACAATTTGGTTCGTCTTTTTCATATACCGTTTTATCATTTATTTTATCGTCAATTACGGTAATAGCACCATAATCACTTCCGTCAGTTGTAGTATAATTATTATTATTATTAACAAAATATTCTTCTTCGGGTGGAGCAAATGATAATCTTTTACGAACATCTTCTTTTATATTATTATCGGAATTCATTTGATTAATTGTATTGCTATTCTTATCAAATGAGTCTGGCGAGTTGTCAGAAACTTCTAAATATTCTTTTGGAGATCTCTACAATTGATAATAACATTTAAATATTAATATAACGTGTTTAACATTGTATATAAAAGAAATATAAAAATAAGTTATTAGTTTTTTCATATATTTATGTACAGACCTCTTCTGACCCACTGCAGCATTCTTCTTCATTTTCATTATAGTAATCTGATACCACGTTATTAACTGCAAATAAATGTTTACAGTAACATTAATAAATTGTGTTTCATTTATTTATATTAATATAACTTTGGATTTATTTGTAAAATTATAATTGATCATACTTGCTGATTGTGCACGTTCTATTTCTAACATTTCACTTGTCAATGTTTTGTAAGATTCAATTATTTCATTTTCAAACATTTGAAGTACTTCTCCTAAAGCTTCTGGAATGCATATATAATTTCCAACCATTACAAGTTTTGTGTGTTTAAGTAAGAGATTTATTATGTTTACATCTAAACAATGAAATAATAAAGAAACAAATTAAAAATATATGTTGTACATTGTCAATATAAATATTGTATAAATTGTAATACTTAAAATGAGATTATTCACCTAAAAGTTTTTGTATGGATGGAACATCCGCGAACAATGATTTTGTTTCATGCCACTTTGATATTAATTTCGTTTTACGTACTATCGTTTCTGATTTAATATATTCGTACAAAATCCTAATATAAAAAGAAAATATATATAAATAAAATATTATATATATATATTATTTGATAAAGAGTATTTATCAAATTTAAATATATAATCTTTATTGAGATTTATTTACTCACTCCAATAAGAAACGATTGAATCGATTCGCATCATCTATCTTTTTATTTTCGAAATCGATTTGATATTCCGCCTGTATTAACAAAAATATATATATATCATTTATAAAATAATAAATATTGTTTGTTAATAAATTAATATAAATCATAAATCACTTACATCTATGAGTGGACCAAAATAATTTTTTCTTAATTCTATTAGTTTCTTTAACGATGTTTCTCTTTCAGATCTGTAAATGTATTATACAAGAAATATTAATAAAATATATTTTGTTGTTGTTATAATCAATAAAATAATTCTCAGCATGTTTTTATTTAAATTATACGTATTATTAATAGAATTCTAACATTTCTTTCGCTTTCTTCTCGTCTTCTTTCAGTAACGCTTGAGGTATTGGTGATATCATTTGCTATATTGTAATAAAAATGAACATACAAAATTAAAATGTATATAATGATCAACGTTATTATATTAAATTTAAAAAAAAAAATAAATAAATATTAAAATCAACGATTACGTGGTTCATACTTTTTTTTTAATAGCACCTTTACTAACTGAAGAAGCAGGTGTTAATATGTTCAATAACAAGGAATCTTGAATGGTATCAATAATTTGAGCCTCATGATTATAGATTTCAATTTTGACTATTAAACAAATATCTTGTTCATTCGTACAGTTAGTTTTAAGACATACGTGACCTATTATATCCTATTCAAAGATATATGATTACAAATATATTGATATTATTAAAATGAAAATTAATGAATATGGTAGATTTTTTTTTTATTACCGAGTCTGAACATTCTTTTGACGAATCTATAATGTTTTTAGTAAATTTCCAACAATCTGGATGATACTTTAATGCACAAGGAATATGTTTATTGTTACATATGACATTAACGAAACCAGTGAAAGATGGATCACTATAAATAAAATTAAGAAAAAAAGAAAAATGTATGATTATGTACACTTATGCAACTTATTAATACGAGAACAGGTACATTTACCTGTAATATATATCTCTGGAGGTTGGACAATGTGGAATAACATTTTGACAATTTTCTAAGGCACACTTTGCATCTGGATAACGCCACTTTGATGCGATTTCTTTTAATTCCAATAAACTGAGCTATTTATATTTTTTCAAATATGTAATATTAATTATACATATATAAATATCATGGTATTTATAAAATATGATTTTAAAATATTTCTTTTCATACCACTAAACCATCTTTTGTTGTTTCCTTTTCAATACATGTTGGTGGTACACTGAATGTTTCAAAATCTATACCTTTATTTATAATATCGAAACCACGTTTAATTTCATTGAGAGCCAAATTGAACCTAAAACACATAAATCTTATTAGATGAAACATTTTTTAAATAATATTCATTGATTTAAAATTTATATATGTAGTAGTACCTGTATAATTTAATATATGCTTTTGCTAATCCATTATAAACAATTGGATATTTACTTTCCATACTTTTTTCTAAATTAATTAGAATTTCTAATGCTTCCAATAAATCTTGCAATTTATTCAATTGCAATAAAGTTATAGATATTAAGTATTGTACCATATATTGAACATTTTCTTTATCCTGAAATCATTTACATATACAAATGATAATGATTAATTGTATTATTAATAATATTTAATAATTGTTATTGTTTAATAAGAATTAATAATTTAATAATAATAATAATAATAAAATAACAATTAATTATTTAATAATTGTATTTATATTACATTGTATTATTAATAATAATTATTAACAATATTAATTATTTAATAACTTACGCCTGAATCCGAGTTTTCTAATATTTTCAATGCCGATTTAAAATTATCAAGTGCTTTGTCATATTTTTCATTTAAAAATTCTTTTGAGCCACTTTCCACTATTTCTTGTACTTCCTAATATAAAAAAAAAAAACAAGAAAAGAAATAATTTAAACAATTAATCACGTTGCAATAAATAAATAACACTAATAAATAAAATAAAAAATGACGAACGTCAATCAAATATCGTTGCGTTCAAATACGACGTAGTTTGGCGCGCATAAAAATCAGTGCTACCAATCGCTGAATTTTAAAACGCCAACAATTATTTTCAAATATTATTCTTAACCTATACGCGTATTATAAATTAAAATAAATATCTTTTTATATAACGAAATGCATATTTAAACAAAATTAAATCTCCGCGAATAAAAATTGTAATTAAAATACAAATTTACAATTAATATACATTAAATTAATTAATTAAAAATCGATTAGAAAAATAAATCGAAATATAATATTTGAAAAGATCGATCGATCGATCGACCGATTGTATTTCACAGTTCAAAATAATTTTGCCGCCAAATTGATTTGTTCAAATTTTCCAAATCGATGAATGAAAAATTTCTACGAATGATATGTAATAAAATAAATATATATATATATATATAAAACAATATTATTTTATACACATATATTTATACTAAAAGTATAAAATTAGATTGTTGAACGGTTTGAAAGATAATTTGAAAAATGGAAGAAAGTCGCATATACCGGGGGATGAAAATTGAAAATGAAACATTTCTAATAAGATATTTGATCGTTTATGGGGGAAATTTATAATGGATTATTATAATATTCTAGGAGAGTTATGTAAATATCTTTTGTAAAAGGTACGAGAAGAAGATGTTAGGAGAATAACAAGGAATTCTATAAATATCCAATGACCTACGTCTTCAGCATGGAGAGTATAATAATACATACATACATGCATGCACATCAAGTTTTGTCAAACATAGTACACAGTTTATAATTTAGGAATGACGACTGAGGCTCAATTTCTACCCATTATTAGGCTCAGGCTTGAGGTAATTTAAAAATAACAATTTTTATCATTTTAAAATCTATACTGATCAAGGTTTAGTTTTTGTTTTGTTTTCATTGTTAACCTCTCTAATCGTTTCACTCGAAAATGTTGAAAAGTTTATTATAAGTTCGATGCGATTGTAACACACACACACACACACACGCACGCGCACACGTTTTTTAATCTTTTTTATTTATTTATTTATTTAATTATTTAATTGTTAATTTATTAAGTCAATTGAAGAATTAAAAATTTGCCAAGAATAAAGAGATGAAAATCGTAAGATTCGAATTAATTATAGGATTCATTTGTTCGATCGTTGAAAATAAACTTTTCGACATTTCTTATTATTTTTACGTAATTGACGTAATTCGATCACGTGTCGCGTTTTATATTTATTCATATTATTCAAGTTAAGCGTTATAGCCTGAAATTTCTACTTTTTTCTATATTTATAAATAGATCTCCAATATATATATATGTATACATATATATATATATAATTATTTTTTGTTAAATACGTACGATTGTTATTTACAATTAAAAATAAATTTACAATAATACAGAACTTCGTTATTCTATACATCGAAATTTTCATATAATTTTTTACAAACATAACGATATTTTCTTTTACCATTTAATAATTTAATAATTAAAAAAAATATCAACGTTATTGTATTTTCATTTTGAAATATTTCTAATTGATAAAAATCGAACAAAATACTTTCCGATATATAATATACATAGAAACAAAACGATATCAAATTATTTCCAAATAATTCTTACAAAAATGAAAACAATTAACAAAAAGATAAACGATAGGAAAAACATTCGATTCAAATTTGGCGGTATTTTCGGTGATTGGCAACAATGGCGCGCCAAAAACTACAAAATTCGAATCCCGATAATCGACGAAAAACATTTGAACGTACGATCAGACACAAATAATGTTCTTTCTTAAATAAATAAATTGCAAACTTCATTTTTTTAATCAAATACTATTAAAAAACATTCGTTAACACACGGAATTATACGAGATTGAGATAAAAAAAAAATTACAAAAGTAATAAAAGGAGGTGGTTGGTTGGGGGTTAGAAAGAAGTGAGGAAGAAAATAAAGAAAAACTTGAAAAAGGGGAGGATAATAGAATGGAAGAAGAAAGAAAGAAAGAAGGAAGGAAGGAAGGAAGGGCAAGGTTTAAAGGTTGGTGTGGGTGATGAAAGCCTTGAGAAAGAAAAGATCGTGGTATGTAAGGTGCATTTTAACATGCAACGTTTGATATATACATGCTAAGTGTATTCGTGTTCCTTATTTCAATGTTGATTAGCAGCATATAAAAGAGCGAGTGAGAGAGAATGAGAGAAAATGTCTGTGTGTGAGAAAGAAAGAGAGAAACAGAGAGAAAGAGAGAGAAACTACGAAGAGAGAGGTGTTTTATTGATCGTCATATATGCCGCCAAGGGGACCAGATACACTATGTGTGTTTTACAGGTGACGCTTGCTTTTCTAGCCCACCATACAACAAACCGATTTAGGACGCCGACGCATAACACAACGTGGTGTTACTGCCAAAGGTCTGACTCATTTTCCACTACTACTTCTTCCAACCCATGTTTTTAACGTCATTGCTGTTGTGTTGCCTTACTTGCTGGTTTTGTCCCTTTCCTTTCCTTCCCCCATCCCCCCTGCCCCCCCCACCTACCCCCCTTAAAATGACCAAGACGATCGATCGATGGTACACGCATTTTTATCCCCCTCCCCCACCCCCTGTTCGTATTCGAATTTCATCTGTGTCCAATATATATTTTTAAAACCCGAAAATATCGAATGTGCTATTGATACAATCATTTTTTTTTACTTTGGGGGTGGGGGGTACATGTATATATATATATATATATGTGTGTGTGTGTGTATATGTATAATGGATAACAAAGTTCAATTTTTCTGATAGTATCTAGGAATGATTGATTATTTAACAACTGTGTATATCATAAATTAATGAAAAATCTTTAATCAATGTTAGTTTTAGTCAGCCCTATATAATTTTGTAATAACCATGACTCTCTCATTCTTATGATTATTATTATATTATATTTTTTTTTTATTGACAATTTTATAATAGAAGATACTTTAAAAGTGTTCACATATTTCGAATAAAGTTACATCTGTTTTTTGTATAAACATTTTCAAATTGATTTTATATAAAAAAAGAGTTAAACGAAGAAACGTTTCGATTTAATATCTGTAACAAATGAAAAATTACGATAATTCCTTATATTATTAAATATACGTATCGAAGAAATCATTCTTATCACTTTATAACAGCAACCAACCCCCTTCCCCCTCCCCCTAATCCAATCATAAAGATTTCTTTAATCGTTCGAACGGTACGAGTTAGAAAAATTAGATAAAATTAGAAAAATAATTCTATAAGTATGGCAGACAAAAAGAAAATAAGTGAGAAGTAGGAAGGGGGGGGGAGGAGGGAAATTATTATTCGAATCATCGGATTTGATCTAACGCGGAAGGTTAGGCGTCTTAGAACGAATGAGAACGAGGGATGAAAGGTTACAATGGAAAGACAATTGGAATGAGAAAGAAGAGAGATATTTCAAAGAAAAAGTAAAGGAAGGAAGAAAAAAAACGATACTAACCCCCCACCCTACCCCCAACTACTACTACTACTATTACTACTGCTACCACCACCATCATCCTACTACTACTACTACTACTACTATTACTAATATAGAAGCAGGGAGAGTATCTGTTTTATTCGTAGATGGAATCGTTGGGTAGGTTCGAGTCTGCGCTTTGTACGAACGCACAAGGGCGGCTCCTATCTGGCGTTTAGGTTCTTTCTCCACTCGAACAACCTCCAACCCCCAACTCCAACCTCAAACCCCAAGCAAGCAAGCAAGCAAGCAAGCAAGGAAGCAAGGAAGGAAGCAAGCAACCAACCCCCCACCCCGGGGTGTTCACTCGGCCAGTTGTCTCACTTTTTCTCATTTGCACTGGCATCCCTCTCTCTCTCTCTATCTCTCTCTCTCTCTCTCTAACTCTAACTCATTTTCTCCTCACTCGTTTTCCTGTCGTATCGTGCAGTATCGTATCGTACTTCTGCTGGCGTTACCCTTTTCCCGGGGCGGCATCACGAATGGTGGATTGACGCGGGTGCTGTTGGGTTTTAGTCGTCGTCGTCGTGGTTGTCGTCGTGGTTGTCGTTTCATCATCGAAACGGGAGGGGTAGTTTGACATTTTGTTTCCCCCTTTGCTTGCTTATCCCCGAAGTAGCTCCCGGGAATTCGGGATTCGGTTTCCCGTCGTCGAGCCGGAGAGAGACAGACAGAAAGAGAACAATTCGTCGTTCAAGGACGTTTCCTGGTTCTCCGGCACGACATCATGGTCACGGATAATACTAATCAGGTAGGACACCACCATTCCACTTATTCCAATGTTTTTTTTTTTTTTCATACTTCTCGATCATACCTCATTGATCATTTGATCATCATCGTAATCATAATCGGTTACAATTAACCTTGAAAATGTGATATCGGATATTTGCGATGATGAATTTCTTATGAGTTATGGGAAGAGTGAAAAAGTGGAAGGGAGAGGGGTGGAGGGGCTGTTGGCGGGGGGAGGGACGGAGAGGAAGAGGAAAAAAAGAAGGAAAGGAAAGGAAGATCGTTACCGTGAATATTTGAGGATTTTAATTCACCTGTCTGTCTGCCTACCTGTCTGTCTGTCTGTCTGTCTGTTTGTTTGTACTGTGTTTAATCATTCGATTGAATTATTTTTTTAAAGGATAGTTTTATCGATGGGATGTAAGAACGGGAATGTACTTTCGTTAAGATTTCAAGATTAGGATGGGGTGTTGGGTTATATATGGCGGGCCTGTGTTAGGGTACGGGGGATGCTCTTACGTGATAGAATTCTTTTCGGGTAAGAATATACTGCCATAAAGTTTTTTTTTCTTCTTTTTATTTTCGTAATAACATCGAGAGTATACCCCGCTGGAGTATATCGGGTTCCCTTTATTTTTACGATGTACCCCTAATTTTGTTCGATTTTTATTATTATTTATTTGACTTTATTTGTAATTGATTTTTTTTTTTTTTTTTTTTTTTTCATAAGAGAAGTAACACACACACACAAACCGGTAGAATTAATTATTACTGAATTTATTTTTATATTTTTATTACTGAATTATTATTAGTGAATTTTTATGAGTATGTCGAGGTGATATTAATTTGTTCGTTTGTGAATACACACAGACGCATCACGAATTATCCAAAATTATAAATAATTATTAATGTTATTTTTATTAATAATTAAAAATGACGATTAGTGAATTTTTATGAGTATGTCGAGGTGATATTAATTTGTTTGTTTGTTAATACACACAAACGCACCACGAATTATCCAAAATTATAATAATTATTAATGTTATTTTTATTAATAATTACAAATGACGATTAGTGAATTTTTATGAGTATGTCGAGGTGATATTAATTTGTTCGTTTGTGAATACACACAGACGCACCACGAATTATCCAAAATTAAAATAATTATTAAGTTTATTTTTATTAATAATTAAATCATACGTTCTCCGAAGTTCATCGAAGTGAACACACTGTGAGAGATTTGTACGTATTTTAATTTGTTTTTAATTATAATTGAATACAACAATTGAATAAACAATGTTGGAGTAAAACAATGTTGAATAAAAAACATGTATTCTATACATGTAAATGTGATATGTATTTTGATATTATTATGTATAATCACCAACAAATGTGCACAAACAAATGTGCACAAACAAATGTGCACAGTATTATTCTATTACACTACTACTATCATCCCAAGTGTATTTTTGTTGTTGTTTTTAGTTCAGACACGTGTGTGGTTATTTATCAAACTACATGGTGTCAATTTTACAAACAAAATACTACAAAAAATGATAGGAAATTATTGAAAGGAAAAACAAAATCGTATATATTGAATGAAAAATATTATATATATATTTTTTATTTTTTCTTTCTTGTCCTTTTTATCACCCTTTTTTTCAGACCTTGTAATAATCGATTTCCCTAGGCTATAACGAAAATAAATATCGTAATCGAAGCGTTTAATGTACACAACAGGAAGAAGAAGAAGAAGAAGAAGAGACACAAACCACTACTACTACTACTGCAGTAAACTAGATTTCACAGAAGAGATGAGATTTAATTAGATCAAAAATAGAATGTATGCACACACTTTAATGTATAAATAAATTCATTATGGTAATATAAATTCTCATTGCTTTCTCAACTCTAGTTTATTTTATTTTATTTGTTTGTTTTTTTTTTCTTTTTTTCTATTTCTTTTTTACTTTACATTTTTATTTCCGTCCAAAAAAAAAAAAAAACATTTGACAAAACGTCATTTTACTTAACGTAACTTTTGTTTCCGTTCTGTTTTATTTTTTCAGGCTGACGATACAACCGCATTTCTTCGCGCAGCTAGATCTGGAAATCTCGAAAAAATCATCGAATATCTGGACACAGATCTAGATATAAATACAGCAAATTCGGTAAAAACTAGATTTAATTATACATTAATAATAATAATAATAATAATAATATAAATAAAAAACGTGTGTGTTATATATGATATAAATGAATTAATTGTTTCATATTAATTTGCATTATTAATTAATATATTCATTATATTAAATATATTTCAATTTTTTTGTTCTGAATCAATCAAACGTTTCGTCAATTTAAAATTAATTTTAATCGAACAAACGGACAAACACAAATCAAAAAGAACAAAAATAAATCAACACAAATGTACACCTGTGATTTAAAACAACACTGATGATCATAGTAATGCAAAGGGTTAAAACATGTTTTTAAAACATGAATATTTCATTAATTAATATTATTCTAATGATAATAATGACATTGATAAATTGCAGAACGGTCTAAACGCATTGCATTTAGCATCCAAAGATGGACACGTTGAGATAGTAACGGAACTTTTGAAAAGGGGTGCAAAGGTCGACGCTGCGACAAAGAAAGGCAATACTGCATTGCACATAGCATCATTAGGTAAACTATACTGCATAGTAATTTATTAATCACCCTATATATTAAACTATATTGATAATAAATTGTTACAAAATGAATAATCAATTGTTATTTATATATTTTTGGGTGCACATAGCATCATTAGGTAAACTATACTGCATAGTAATTTATTAATCACCCTATATATTAAACTATATTAATAATAAATTGTTCAAAAATTGTTCAAAAATTGTGAATCAATTATCTACATATTTTTGAGTGCACATAGCATCATTAGGTAAACTATACCGCATAGTAATTTATTAATCACCCTATATATTAAACTATATTAATAATAAATTGTTCAAAAATTGTTCAAAAATTGTAAATCAATTATCTACATATTTTTGAGTGCACATAGCATCATTAGGTAAACTATACCGCATAGTAATTTATTAATCACCCTATATATTAAACTATATTGATAATAAATTGTTCAAAAATTGTTAATCAATTGTTATTTATATATTTTTGGGTGCACATAGCATCATTAGGTAAACTATACAGCATAATAATTTATTAATCATCCTATATATTAAACTATATTGATAATAAATTGTTAAAAAATTGTTAATCAATTGTTATCTATACATTTTTTGTTTTGTTTTGTTTATTTAGCTGGCCAAACAGAAATAGTTAATATTCTTATTCAATATGGTGCCGCGGTTAATATACAATCGCAAAATGGATTTACACCGTTATATATGGCGGCCCAAGAAAACCATGATCAGGTCGTCAAATTGTTGCTCAGCAATGGAGCCAATCAGAGCCTCGCTACGGAGGTAAACAATTGCTCAATTTCTTTCTATTTAAAAATTCATTTTATTACCTTAAAGTGTACTCGATTTCTTCATTACTTTTGTTTTTTATAATTTTAGGATGGATTCACACCGCTTGCTGTGGCAATGCAGCAAGGTCACGACAAGGTCGTCAGTGTACTTTTGGAAAACGATTCTAAAGGAAAAGTTCGATTACCGGCATTACACATTGCCGCTAAAAAAGACGATTGCAAGGCAGCCGATTTACTTTTACAAGTAATATTTTATTATTGTTTTCATAATTAGATTGAAAATTGAATTGGCGTATTTAGTATTCTCAATCTGAAATTATTGATTAATAATAAGAAATATCGATTAATAATATATTAATAATAATAAGTATTCCGAATCTGAAATTATTGATTTAATCTATTTGAATTGATATTATTATTATTATTATTATTATTTTTATTTGATTTTTAGAACGATCACAAACCTGATGTCACATCTAAAAGTGGTTTCACCCCGTTACACATTGCTGCTCATTATGGTAACGAAGAGATAGCACGTTTGTTAATTAAACGTGGCGCTGACGTTAATTATTTGGCTAAGGTATATACGAAAAAAAGATAAAATTATTTATATAAATTATCAAACTTATAAAATGGATTTCAATTGAATCTAATCTAATCTATCTTTTGTATTTGTTTAATTCAATCAAAATTATTTTCTATTTTAATTTCAGCACAATATAAGTCCCCTGCACGTGGCAGCTAAATGGGGTAAAAATAATATCGTCAAAATCCTGTTAGAAAATTCGGCACAAATCGATGCGAAAACAAGGGACGGTTTGACTCCGTTACATTGTGCTGCCAGATCAGGACACGAGGAAGTTGTTAACACGCTTCTAGAAAATTCTGCACCGATCAGTGCTCGTTCGAAGGTAAGCCGGTTGTCAGATATAATTAAAAAATGTAAAACAACAACAACAAAATTACAATATTGTAATATTACAAAAGTATAATCCGTTTGAATTGAAGAAAATCAAATGAGTCCTATCAGAACTTTTTCCGTTGTAGAAAAATAATTATTTCAATTTAAACTAACAGTTGTATGTGTGTGTTTATTAATATTTTTTATTTATTTATTTATTAATAAAGGAATAACGTAATATAAATGAATATTCAATAAAAATGTGGGACTCAAATAGTCCCCCACCACCGTGCAACAATTGCGTATCGAAAAGGTGGTGGAGGGGATGGAGTGAGTCGGAGTGGGGATAATTTCAATATGGCGGCCGCGACTCTAAGAGAAAAAACGTAATGATATTTATTTTAATGACTTTTTTTTCTTTTGTTTTGTTATAGAATGGTTTGGCACCTTTGCATATGGCCTCTCAAGGTGATCACGTTGATGCTGCTAGAGCTTTATTGTATCATCGTGCACCAGTGGACGAAGTGACCATCGATTATTTAACTTCTTTACATGTTGCCGCACACTGCGGTCACGTTAGAGTAGCGAAATTGCTTTTGGATAGGAAAGCTGATCCAAATGCAAGAGCATTAAATGGTTTTACACCGTTGCACATTGCTTGCAAGAAGAATCGTATCAAGGTCGTCGAATTATTGCTCAAACATGGCGCATCTATCGAATCTACGACCGAGGTAACGATCCGATGATGATGATGATGAATGATGAAGATGATGATGATGATGTTTCTTTTTCTGGATAATTTTTATTTATTATCATACGTTTGTTGATATTAATTCTTTGGCCTAATGAATATTTATCGATTATTTATTTTGTAGTTTTATGACGTGTAATATATCGGGAATAATTTCATCACGAGTCTGACACGCGTTTTCTTTTCGTTCGTCCCTACGCCATGACGTGTCAGGCTCGTGATTATTGTTTATGACTCTAATTTTTTTACCACGAGTCTCACACGTGGTTGTAGGCCAAAGGATTTCGATTCCATTGCACGTGATATTCGCGATATTAGATTGTTTTATATATAGATATAGTTTCGTTTTAATTTTAACAAACGGACAAAAGAATTATTTTCAAAGAAAAATCACGATAGAAAATATTACAAGATTGTTAAACGATATTTGATGTTATTTTTTTCTTTCTTTCTTTCTTTCTTTCTTTCTTCATTTATAAACAAATATTTTCCATTATATTTCGTTAATGCTGCTTCTTTTTATTCTTTTACGTTAAAACCGTGAATGAAACATTGAAATATTGTTAGAAGATAAATAAATGAGAGAAAATAGGAAGGCTGGTTAACGGATTGTGCGAGTCGGATATGAAATCAAATAAAAGAATCAAATGATATCCGATCAATTTTCATGGGATTCTGTCGAGATAAATTGGAATTACGCAAAATAAATAAAACAAAAGAAAATAATATGTTAATTGTTAAATAACTTGGAAAATATTTTACAGTCCGGACTGACTCCGTTACACGTGGCCAGTTTTATGGGATGCATGAATATCGTGATATTCCTACTACAACACGAAGCCAATCCCGATGTGCCAACTGTTAGGGGAGAAACACCCTTACACCTGGCAGCTAGAGCTAATCAAACCGATATTATTCGAATTTTGTTAAGAAATGGAGCCAAAGTTGATGCACGTGCTAGGGTAAGTAAATTAAAAAAAAAAAGCAGAAAAAAAACAAAACGAAAAGCAAAAACAAAGGGTCCCCCCTCCTCCTCCTCCACCCCTACCCTTTTTCCTACCGATCAAATGATAATCCCTTAACCTTATATTGATCTTTCTTTACCTTTACCTTCCCACTCTCGCTGACCTTTACCCTGTTCAATTCCTATCACCAATTTGTAACAAGAAATTATTGTAACAGGACAATTTTTCTAAACGCAGAATCACGACAAAACTATTACAATGAACAATCCTTAGTAATCGTAAATAATAATTATTAATAATTGCTCAAACGCATGAGCCATTAACCAGTCTGTGATATAAAAAAAAATCGGTGAAAGATACAATTTTCTTTCTTTTTTCTTTTTTTTTTTTGTTTGTTTGGTTACGCTTTCCCAAAAGCTTCGTTAATAAACTTTAAGTTATTAATTTTATTTATAAAATTATTCGACAATAATTTGCCCATACGCGTAAATTTCGTTTCAAATGTCATATATTATTCGATTATTATTATTGTTATTATTATTCTTTTTTTTTCTTTGGGGGGGGGTTGAGGAGAGGTAGAGGGTGGTGGGGGGAAATTTTTTCGTTTGATTTGACAGTAACGCGAATCGTAGCAAAATTTCATTGTATTTTGTAGGAACAACAACACCGTTGCACATTGCATCCAGATTGGGTAACATAGATATAGTTATGTTACTATTGCAACATGGTGCAGCCGTCGACACTACGACCAAAGATATGCACACTGCGTTGCATATTGCAGCTAAGGAAGGTCAGGAGGAGGTAATGTACAAAGAAATCGAAAAATAGCCGAATACGTCGACAACAAAATAGGGCGTATGTGTTTTGGTCACGTCGTCGGGAATATCTTATGTGAAAACAAAAAAAAATATTGTTAATGTAAATAAAATTACGAGAAATTCGACGTAATATTAGAAATCTGTTCGAACACATTTTTTTTCTTTTTTTTTTTTCTATTCTTCTTCAACATTTTATTATCACATGCACTCGTTTTTAATACACGTGTTTTTATGGTGGTTTTATGAAAATGGTCTGACCCCTGTTGCAATTCAATTTTTATCTCGTTATTTATATTAAATATATTTTATTACGTGTATATACCTTGGACCATTTTTTTTTATTATGAGCACCATATACACATCAATGCACAACACAATTTATTAATACACGGTTTTATTTTCATTAAACGCGAAGGAAACAATTCGAATAATAATAATTATTTTTCTTATTTCAAAAAAATATCATTTATATATAATTTTACGTTATATTTTATTTCTCTATGTAATTCGTGAGCTCGATTTAATAAAATTTTCGTTACATTGGTTTTACCGTTTTTATGTTTCTCCCTCATATTTCACTGCACATTTCATCGTCATCATTATCATCATTATTATTATTATTTTGTATAAAGCATGAAATTAAAAATTAAAACAATTATAGATAATATTATTGCATGCAACTCTCATTGCTGTGTGTGTTATTTCAATTGTTTAATTTGATTTTTTTCTTAAGTAATCCTTTACTCTAGTTTACCCCCCCCCTTCTCATTTAAAAAAAAAAATAGAATATAAAAATAATTATTAAAACAATAATAAAAACAAAAAAAAAAGTAGGAGAAAGTAAGAGTAAGAACGAATGTATAGATTATTTTCAATATATAATTAGTATGTGTTTAAAAGTGTATGTATATGTAAATAATTCTATGTATGAACGTGTAAAGAATGTTATGTAATATGTTGGTTAAAAATTAACGATTTTATTATTTCAAAGAGAAATAAGTAAGTATGACAGACGAGAAACGAAATGATTTGTTTTAATTTATTTTCATGGGTAAACGTATGTGTACATACATTGATATTATATATATATATTATTATTATTATTATTATTATTATTATTATTATTATTATTATTATATTAGAAATCTGTTGGAACACCTTTTTCTTTTTTTTTTCTTTTAACATTTTATTATCACCATGCACTCATTTTTAATACATGTGTTTTTATATATATTTATTATTATTATTATTATTATTATTATTATTATTATTATTATTATTATATTAGAAATCTGTTGGAACACCTTTTTCTTTTTATTTTTGTTTTTTCTATTTTCTTCTTTTAACATTTTATTATCACCATGCACTCGTTTTTAATACATGTGTTTTTATGGTGTTTTTATATATATATATATATGTGTGTGTTAAACATTATATACATACTTTTCTTTTTCTTTTCATTATACTTTCATTTATATACATACTTTTCTTTTCTTTTTCATTATACTTTCATTATACTACTTGTATGACTTATGCATATGATTATAGTGAGTAACGTGTTGGCTTGGAAAGAAGTGAAAAGTGTGTTTGTTTTTTTTTTATTTTTAATTTCTTTTTTTTTTTCTTTCTTTTTTTTTATGATTCAACTTCATTCGTATTAATATAACATTATGTAAATTTCCTATGAGATAAATTTCATATCATTCCTTTTCATTGGTATTTGTATATATTATTATAACAAACAATTTAACGTTTATTATATGCCATATGTATATTTGATTATGAATTAGAATAACGTAATATTATTGTTGTATATTGTTCGACTGAATTATCTTCGTTATGCAATAATAGGTAAGATATTATTTCTAATTGCAATTAAGAAATAATTAACAATACTATTTGATTCATATATATATATATATAAATATAACTGAAATTATTTGTATCAAGTGATATATTAGAATTGTATTAATTGTATCACACCACCAGTTCATATTTAGATATCTATTTAGAATTATTTAGTAATTATTTGTAATTGCAATTAAGATATATAACCTATATTAATATTTTTGAGAGAAATTCATATATATAATAATAAATGAAACTTATTGTATCAGAGATATATTAGAATTGTATTAATTGTATCACACACACAGTTCTATTAGATATATATTTAATTATTAAGTAATTATTTGTAATTGCCAATTAAGAGATATAACCTATATTAATATTTTTGAGAGAATTCATCATATCTTATATAAATCAAATTATTTTTATCAGATGATATTAGAATTGTATTAATTGTATCAGTATGTATTTATATATTATCTATTTAAAATTATTAAGTAATTATTTCTAATTGCAATTTGGAGGTATAACCTACATTAATATTTGATGCACATATATATAAATCAAATTATTTTAATCAGATGATATATTTTAAATGTATTAATTGTATTAGTGTACGTATTTATATATTTATATATATTTATATATATTTATAATTATTAAATAATTATTTCTAATTGCAATTAAGAGAAATAACCAACATTAATATTTGTGAGATGCATATGTATATATAAATCAAATTATTTTAATCAGATGATATATTTTAAACGTATTAATTGTATCTCAGTGCACGTAATTTATATTTATATATTTATATATTTATAATTATTAATATTACAAGAAACTTTGTGATAAACAGGTAGCTGCTATTTTAGTGGAGAATAATGCATCGGTAAAAGCCACAACGAAAAATGGTTTTACTCCACTGCACATAGCTGCCAAGTATGGCAATATGAATGTGGCAAAGATACTTCTGCAAAAGGACAGCAAACTTGATGCACAAGGAAAGGTTAGTAGATGAACATTTTTAAATAATTCATTTTTAAATATTTCATTTAAATGTTCTGAATAAGATGAAAATAAAACAACCCCTCATTTCTCAAACCTAACTTTAAAAAAAAGAAAAAAGAATCATTAGAAATGATATTGAACGTAACTTTAATTCATTTTTTAATTGAACACATAAAATGCAGAGAAGTGTTATCGAGGGATTTTAATTTTTTTTTTAAAAACAAGCACTATGTAAGCACGTTTTTAAAAATTTCATCAAATATATTTATACTTGCCTAAATTGTTTATTATTTTTTTCTTTATGTTTAATTGTCTAATTTCTAAAAAAAAAAAAAAAAAAAAAAATAAAACATAGATAATGTTCTATACAAAAAAAAGAAATCAAAGATCCAACTACCAAAAAAATAAAAAAGTAAAAAAACTCTGTAAAAATTACTTTAAAAATCAGTATCCTGTTATTTTTTTCGTGATACATTAAATAAATCACATATGAATTTGTTCGTTTGTTATTTTAATTACTTTTTTATTTCTATTGAAATATATTCAATACTTTCAAGTAGAAAATATGTATTCTTCAAAAATATGATTAAACGAATGGGGTTGTTAACTATATAATAATTTCTATGTTATATATAATACATATATGTATAAAAAGAATTTAATTAATTTTTTTATTAATCATTGTTTATTTTGTTTAGAACGACATTACACCGTTGCATCTGGCTTGTCATTACGATCATCCGAATGTTGCTAATCTTTTATTGGAAAAAGGTGCATCCCCACATCTTGCATCACAAAACGGTCATACACCGTTGCACATTGCTGCTCGCAAAAATCAGGTATTATAATAATAACAACAATAATAATAAAAATAATAATATTAATAATACCAATATATATATATTTATAAAAATATTATAATAATATATTTATTATATAAAATTATATTAAAAAAATTATATAAAAAATAACAAAAACAAAATATATATATATATATATATATAATATTCTTATTCAATTACTTACGATTTAAATGTATAAATTTAAACAAACAAATATATATTATTTATGTATATTTTTTGGTTTTTTTTTTGTTCATTGAATATAGATGGACATTGCTTCAACTCTGTTGGAAGGCGGAGCGAATGCTAATGCCGAATCTAAAGCAGGATTTACCCCATTACATTTGAGCTCGCAAAAGGGCCATTACGATATGACGAATTTGCTTATTGAACACGGTGCTGACCCAAATCACAAGGCTAAGGTAATTATTTTCTTTCTTTTATTTTATTTTATTTCTTTTTTTTTTTTGAAATAAATTAATAAAAACAATAATAATAATAATATTAAAGTATAAATTTCTCGAAAGTTCGTACGTTTATTGTATTGAAACTTTACAGCTTTGTAACTGCATAATGAATTATTTTCTTTTTTTGTCAAATTTATTTTGGAAATATATGAATTTTGTAAAAAAGAAAAAAAAAGAAACGCACGAACATTTTTGCATTTCACCATAATATTGGATTAATTTTCTTTCTTTTTTTTCTGTTCAGAATGGTTTAACAGCGTTGCACTTGTGCGCCCAAGAAGATTTCGTCAGAGTTGCATCGATTCTCGTTAAAAATGATGCCAACGTTGAAAGTCAAACCGAAACTGGTTACAGACCGATCCACGTTGCCGCACATTTTGGTAATCTCTCGATGATAAGATTTTTGTTAAAACACAGCGCCGAAATTGACGTTAGAACGGGACAAAATTATACCCCATTGCATCAGGCTGCACAACAGGGTCATGCTCACGTTGTCAGTGCATTATTAGAAGGAAATGCATCGCATAAAGCACGTACAAATGTGAGTTCTAATTTTATTCACAAAAGTACTATTATATTTTTACGTTTATTATTCTATTCATTTTATTATTAACAAAATAAACACGAGTCTGACACGTGTTAACAAAATAAACACGAGTCTGACACGTATTAACAAAATAAACACGAGCCTGACACGTATTAAGAAAATAAACACGAGCCTGACACGTGATAATGAATTCATATCAAACGTAAATAACACGTGACAGACACGTGGTTCAATAATTCTCGACATATTTTCCAAAATTTATCTTTATAATTTATTAAAATAATTTTTTTATTAAATAAATTATTAAATATTTAATATATAATTATTAAATATTTAACACTTTATTGACCGCTCGTAGATGAGTCTGCCACTCACTGAGTACCGGCTAATTTTTCAATTGTACGAAAACCGTCGATAGCTAAAAGCCGATTAATAGGCTAGCGGTCGATAAGCGTTAGCAATCGAAAAGCCGATTAATAGGCTAGCGGTCGATAAGCGCTGGCAATCGAAAAGCCGATTAATAGGCTACCGGTCGATAAAGTGTTCATTATAAAATATGAAATATAAAATATTTATTAATAAATTATTAAATATTTAATATATAATTATATATAATTATTAAATTATTAAATAATTTATTAAAATAATTATGTTAATAACAAAAGAAAAATCTAATATCAATGATAGTCATTTTTCGTTCATTCTAATCAAAATAATTAAAAATTAGAAAATAAGACAAGGAGTTGGTTAATGTATTAAGTTGATTTTTTTTTTAATGATATTATTTATGTTTTTTTTTTCTTTTATATTAGGATGGCTTGACAGCATTAAATATTGCTCAAAAGTTAGGATATATATCGGTGATGGAAGTATTGAAAGGTATGCCTTATGACAATTTAGCACCTGATAATAAAAATTGGGAAGAAAAATACAAAGTAATAGCACCGGAAAGTTTGCAAGAAACGAGTCTCATGTCTGATTCCGACGACGAGGGTGGTAAGAATAATATTAATTATACAATAATAATAACAATAATAATAATAATATATCAATTAAAATTTTTATAAATTTTTTATAATTTATAATAAAATTATATATAAATTAATAATTTTATAATTACGTTTATTAGCTTCTGATGCATTGATTAGCGAACAACCCTACAAATATCTTACTGCGGATTTAATGAAAAGCTTACGAGATGATTCATTGCCAATCGATGTTACTAAGGATGATCCAATACATAGACAAAGTAAGTCTTATATATGTATATATATATTATACTAATCAGAGGGAGGGTGTGTGTGTGTGTGTGTTAAAACACACGATCGATTTTCTATTTGATATTTTTTCTAGTTACGAAAGAAGAAAAACAAGAATTCGTTCAGAGTAATAATTATTGCTTGGCAGAAAACTTTGACAGTAATGACGCATTGAATTTAGGGTACGTAATAAGTATTATTATTAAAATTTCAAATGAAAATTATATATATATATATATATATATATATATTTTTTTTTTGATAAAAATATAAACGTAATCATTTGCAAAAATTCACTTTAGATTAATTTTAATATTATTTAATTAAATTATAATATAATTATATATATAATTAATTAATTATATAATATATATATTATATATAATTATTTAATTAAAATTAATTAAATTAATTTTAATATTGAAAAAAATCAAGGCTAGTATAGTTTAATAGTTGTAAATAATTGTAAGATCGCTATGAGAATATTTGTATTATTACACCCATTAAAAATATGTATATGTATATATATTTTCATAGTTTGTTAATTTGAAATAATTCGTAATTGGTCCTTAGAGTTTTAGAAGTATAATAGTAATCCTCTTAGAAATAATTAATTGAATTAATGTATTTTCATTTTTAGGAGACTACACTTCCGATCGTAAGTAAACCTTTGATTAGTAAATCCCATTGGTAGAGAATTTATAAAAAATATAAAACAAACAAACTTTAGAAATGTATAATGTATATCATCTGTAGATTAGATTAATTTTATATCAATAATAATATTTATATATAATTTTAATTAATAATTTTTAAATAAAGAAAAAAAAAGATAATGTTTTTATATGTACTATAATAATTCATATAATATACGAATGAAAAGTATTGAATTATTTTGAAGTATTCAAAATGATAACCAATGAAATATTTATTCTATAATATGACAATTCATATTTGCAGATTTTTAGTGAGTTTCCTCGTGGATGCACGCGGCGGTGCAATGAAGGGTTGCAGGCACAGCGGTGTTAGAATAATTGTGCCACCCCGTAGAGCAACGATGCCATTACGGGTGACGTGTAGATTAGTTAAACCTAGTAAAGTGGCTAATCCACCACCTCTGATGGAAGGTGAGGCTTTGGCAACGCGAATCATTGAAATGGGTCCAGTTGGTGCAACATTTTTAGGGTAAAAAAAACAACAAAAATAGTAAATTATCGAATAAATTATCTATTACGAACGGCCAATGTTAACACGTTCCGTGGCAAACCATTTTTGTCTGACTTGTCGTTTGATATTTGGCGTATTAAATAAATAAAACTTGATCTTCAAGCCACGCGTCCCACCGGTGGGACACGGTGGCACGGAACGTGTTAAATCCCTTAAATCCCCCTTTTTTTGTTTCTTTTTCAGACCGGTTTTAATCGACATACCACACTTCGCCTCGATTCGTGGAAAAGAAAGGGAAATAATAATATTAAGAAGTGAAAATGGCGAAACGTGGAAGGAACACGACAATTCGATCGATAACGACGATACTTTGCTCAATACACCACACGGTATATTAATAAATATTAAACAATTATATAATACGTTAGATATTTTATTTCAAATGTTTATCAACAGATCCTCAAATGAACGCAGCTCATTCTGGCAGAATAACACGAATAATAACGACCGATTTTCCCCAATATTTTGCGATAGTAACTAGAATCAAACAAGAGGTACACGTAATAGGATCCGAGGGTGGAATATTAATGTCCAGTGTGGCAAACGATGTTCAAGCAGTATTTCCACCTGGTGCACTAACGAAAAAGATCAAAGTCGGCTTGCAAGTAAGCAAAACAATTTTATTTATATTTGTTTGTGATATAACTATATTATAAATATATTTCATTATATTTTTTATTCATTTTATATATTTATATATCGATGTTAACACGTTCAATGGCAAGTTATTTTTGTCCGACTTGTCGTTCAGGCCATTTCATATTTAGTCGCATTAAATAAATATGGCCGCGTGTACCACCGGTGGGACCCGTGGCACGGAACGTTACATATACATATATATATATATAACTTACGTTAGTGTTAGACAAATAAGATACTAGCGAAGCCACAAAATGTTGGGGGAAGGGGGTGGAAGGGAGGAAGGGGGGCTATTAAATACAATACGAGTATTGACTTGTTAATACATAAGATTACCTTTTCGTAGGCACACGTCATCCCTGCAGAACTTACGGCAAAACTTTTAGGTAATTGCGTAGCGGTATCACCGGTAATTACAATTGAGCCAAGAAGACGAAAGTTTCACAAGCCGATTACTTTGACTATACCGGTGCCACAAGCTGCGAACAAAGGAATGATTAATCAATATGGCGGAGAAACACCAACATTACGATTACTTTGCAGCATTGCTGGTACTCTATACACGGATATATATATTATATAAATATATATAATATTTTAATTATTATTAAAATATGAATAATTAATTTTTGTTTATTATAATTAATATTGGTAATGTGATAACAATTGTTTGGGCCACATATCTTAGTTTTTCTTTGGTTTTTATGATTTGATATAATATTTTTTTATGAATGAAAAGAAAATATAATATATTGTTTGTTATTTGAATTGAATTTATATAATTGATTGTTAATAATAATGAATTAGTTGAATGTAATTAATTGGAACAAATTGATATAATTCATTTGTCAGGTGGTACAAGTGAAGCTCAATGGGAAGATGTTACTGGTTCAACACCATTAACGTTCATGAACGATCGTGTCTCATTCACGACAACAGTTTCAGCTAGATTTTGGTTAATGGATTGTAGGAATATTAGTGAAGTTCCAAAAATGGCGACTGAATTATACAAGGAATCATTGTTCGTACCTTACATTACGAAGTACGTATTTTTCTTGTATTGATTTTGTATCTCTTCTTAAAAAAAAAAAAAAAAAGAAAATATTCAACTAGCAAAGATTTATCTTTTTTTTTGAATGAACAGTTTCGTAATATATTCCAAACGAATGGACACTCTCGAAGCTACGTTAAGGATATTGTGCATGACCGATGGCAAAGAAGGAATGCACACATTGGAAAGACAAGAAGAATTTTTAGAAATTGTTAAGAGTCGCGACGTTGAGGTAATTTATTTTATTTTTCATATTTTATTATTTTTTATTTTTAATATAATCCTGACCATTGCCATTTCAGTGCAACTATTTGTTTTTGATTACATCAATGATCTTCATTTCTAATTTTGTATCTCAGGGAAATCCCCTAGCATTGTGCTAGTGCATTATTATCAATTTATAAACATTATTTACTAGCTAGGGTTATTTATTCAACCTGTAAATGGTGACAGGTAAAATACAAGTGTCAAAGACTTTACTTTTTCAATTTATAAATTGAAAGTATAGTTGAGATTAGAATAGGATGGGTTAGAACGTGATTCACTTTTTAGGTTATGTATTATATTTGTAGGTTATGTATATGAAGTTAAACTTGTTTTCCCCAAATTTATGAAATCCCTTAACATTGCTCAAATTCTATAAACAATCTGCATTACTCTCATAATTGTTTTCATTGTATTTTTTGTTGTTTTCAGGCTCTGCATGGGAAGGATCTTTACATCGAATTCAGTGGTAACCTAACGCCAATAACTAAATCCGGAGTACAATTGAAATTTACTTTCAAAGCTTTCCGACAAAATCGTTTATCGTTTCACGTCAAAGTGAAAGATCCATTATTGGATCCCGTAGCAAGAATGTTGTTCATGCGCGAACCAAAAGTTGCCAAGGGTGAACCACCCCAACAACCAATTTGTGTTTTGAATATCGTATTACCCGAGGTTACCACCAAAATAGAAATACAGAAGAAATTAACAGGTGATTATACGTAAACCATTTTATATTTTCAAATTAGTCTAAATCCATTTTTGTCAGTTGTTTGTGTTGTCAACTTTGGAAACAAAGTTGCACACCTGATAGAAATTTAAACATTTTAGAGAAAAAAGAAAGAAAGAAATAGAAAAAAAAAATGGATTCAATTCGATTGAATAAATTGAACGAATGAATATTTCAATACTCGTTCGTATATCTTTTTTTATGTAATTTTTTATCGTCAACTATATAATTATGGCATTGTTTTTTCGTGACAGCTTACGAAGATTCGAATATAATAAGTCAAAAGATGGACTTTTACAAATCAAAATACGGTATGGAACAGAAGGAGAAAGGTGACCAGCCGAAAGATACTTCACCGTCTGAAGAAAAATTCATTGCCGATACTTTGCAGAAAGAACAAACAGGTACGATAAATATATTATCATTAATAAATTATATAATAATCTAATGAGAATCAAATTCATTTGAATATATGTGTTTTAATTATTATAATTGAGAATATATTTTTGATAAACATTTCAACACACACGTTACACACATTAGAGTTAAGAAAAAAGAAAAATCTGGTGGTTTTTTCCTGTTTTTCAATGCAAGGTGCGAACAAAGAAAACGTTTGTTTGTTTGTTTGTTTCTTTCTTTTTTGTCTACGAATAGAAAGAGTAACAATTATGATATTTAGAATGATATAAATCTTACGTTTAAAAATAATTATAATTATAATAATATAAATTATTATATTTATATAATTATTATTATTATTATTATATAAACGCGTTATATTACATTTTATTATAAATATTTTCTAAATTTATTTAGAAATTTTGTTTATATTTATAATTTATTATAAATATTATAAATTATTTTCTTTTTTCCACTTGTTATATTTAAGGTAAAAATGTCAATCCACTTATGGCTTAAAGATCGAATGAGGCTTCCATAATTTAATTAAACGTTAAGAGTCTCAACAAATGCTCTAGGAAGGTGCCGAGACAGTTTTCTTTAGTTTTAAACTGTTCGTCGAGGAGATAACAGTCAAAATATAATAGTTTTACTTTTATTTAAGACCCATATACTCCTATATTTAATTATGCTCGAATAATATTCTACGAAAACGTGAGTTTTCAACATTTGTTTCATTCATTTTTTAAACAAGTCCTTCAGACGTTTTCTTTTTTTCTTAAATATATTTCCGTATATATTTTTTTTTAATTTCACATGAAAAAAAACAACAAACAAAAAAAGAAAATACCTCATTTAAATGAATATATCTCTGCACAAATAAGTTTTGATCTTTTTCGTACGTTTTTATATTTTTTCTTTTCGTATTCTTCTTTGCCCTTTATTAATTTTTCTCTTTTTTTTTTTTTCTTTTTTTTTAATTTTTTTTTTTTGATTTTTCAGTTGCAGGTTTTTTTAAGTTGATTAGTAATTTGCACTTAAAATACGCACGTTGAAAAAAAAAAAAACAAAAGAGTATATATAATTTATTTTAATTAATATATAATATTTAATATTACAATTCGTGCAACGAATAGAAAAAGAAAAGAAAAATCTGAATTATTATGGAAAAATCCGATCAAATTGATACCATAAACGAAACAACAACAACAACAACAACGACGAGTATTACCATAGATTTGAATAACGAGAAAGAAAAAACAATTGAAAATAAAATGACTAACGATGAAAAGTCATCGTTTAATACAAAAATTGATAATAATTTGTCGTGCGAATTGAAACAAATCAATTCAGAGATTAGTGCAACAAAATATGACGACAACAACGATGATAACGTGGATGATAATAATAAAAAAGAAATAATATTCGAAAATTGTCCAATTAATTCGCGCAACGACGAATGCAAAATCAAAAAAAACGATGAAAATTGTTCATCAAACACGTTGAAAAAATTGGGAGAACAATTAATAAACGAAGATAAAGATGAAAATGTATCTAAATTATGTTGCAATTTAGATAACAATAATGCAGAAGATTTAAACAAATGTTGTCAAAGCACGAAATCTAAAGAAACAACAAGAGCAACAACAACAACAACAACAACGGTTACTTTGTGTACAAAACAAAAACGTAAATCAAGGTCAACGAGAAAAAGATTGAACGCAATGATAAGTAACGCATCGATGCACTTTTCTGACACGGATTCCGAAGGTGAATTGGTAATTATGGAAGCTTATGGTCGTCCACCGGGTAGTCCTGTTAAATTAGGCCAAGGTCCGATCATTTCGATAACCATGGATGATATGGAAAATGACGTGAAATCAGATTTCAATCCGCAAAATTTGACGGTGTCTTCATCGACGCCTGTTTTCAACAGATCCAGGCGTGGTAGTTACGTTGAAAATTTAACCGACGTTGATGAAATTTATAGCAGTGACCTTGAAAACGAACAACAGCAGCAGCAGCAACAACAAGAAAATCAATTGATTGAAGGTGGTAGAAAAAGTTTGACGATAAACGAAATGAATTGTCAAGTTGAAACCGATGTTGAAGATTTGTCGAATGACGAAATTGATCAACCAATTATTTATTTGACACCAAGGATGGATATATTATGCGAATTTGGTGGTGAAACTATTACAACTAAGGAAGGTGACGGACCATTTTCCATTGAGACGCGTAATCGAATGTTCAAGGAACCCAAAATAAATGAAAATCCTAATTCGTTTGACACTGTTACGATATTACCAAGCACCGATAGCGAGGATATGGAAATGTCTGATGATAATGATAATGATAATGATAATAATGATGATGATGATAATGATATACAAAAAGCATCTACCAGTCAACGTGTTTTATACAATGATTTGGATGTTTTAACAGCTAGTCAGATTGTTATGACTAATGTTAATAAAAGTGATAACATGCTTGGTGTTAAAGATAATAATCAGGATGATTTAAATATTGGGGATTGTCATACAGATGTCGAAGATGTTGATTGAATTTTTTCTTTTCATTTATAATATAATTATTGTATTTACAAAAATGGGAAAAAAATAAGAAGTATAATTTGGAGATATATGTATGATAATATTATTATTATATTATTAATTTTATAGATATATATATTATCTAATATACAAAGTAATTTATTAATTTTTTAAATATTAGATATTATTTAACAAAGTATTTATTTGTATTTAATTTTTAAATATTATATATTAATTTAACAAAGTAATTTATTTATATTTAATTTTTAAATATTATATATTAATTTAACAAAGTAATTTATTTATATTTAATTTTTAAATATTATATATTAATTTAACAAAGTAATTTATTTGTAACATTTAATTTTTAAATATTATATATTAATTTAACAAAGTAATTTATTTATATTTAATTTTTAAATATTATATATTAATTTAACAAACTAATTTTATTATATTTAATTTTTAAATATTATATATTAATTTAACAAACTAATTTATTTATTTTTAATTTTTAAATGTTATATATTAATTTAACAAAGTAATTTATTTATATTTAATTTTCAAATATTATCTATTAATTTAACAAACTAATTTATTTATAATATTTAATTTAAATATACTGGTACTTTTTAGGTATACTGTATTATATTTTTGTGTTTGATCTTTATTTAACAATTAAATTTTAACTTTGTATCTCTTTTCGATTTTTTCTTTTTTAATTTATTTATTTATTATTTATTTATTTTTCTTTTTTTCATGGGGGGGGGGGATAAAAATTTATTTTTTGTTTGTTTCTTGTGTTAAATGTGATTATATATTTATTTTTCTTCTTGGCACTCGCGTGCTCGTTATTTTTATCGTTAATTTATTTTCTCTCTTCTTCTTGGTTATGATTAAATAATAATAATAATAATAATAATAATAATATTTTAAACGAGTGTGAGATATGTTTTTTTGGAATGAAAAAAACATCACGTTGGTCGTTCTCGTGTAATTGAAATATTATAGTTTCACTTTTTCTATGCACACACACAATAATCTTCTATTCTTTTTAACAATAACAATAAACATAACAACAACAACAACAACAACAAGAACAACTATAAAATATAGAGAGAATATTTTACTTTGCAATTATTTTCTTTATTTTTGCATATTATTTTGTTTATTAACACTAGATTAACCGGTTACTTGTTTTATTTAATAATTAATCAATTTGACTAAAACATTTAAAAAAAATAAAAAAATAAAAACAATAAAATATTAATTCAAATAATTGATATATGAGAAAAAATTGATAAACGCATATATGCGTCTCATGGCACGTTCAAAGAGTTAAAATACATTTTAATTTAAAAAAAAAAAACAAATAAACGATAGTAATATTTTAATAACAACAATAAATTAACCGTATAATTCGTTCTATTTTCATAAGAAAAATTAATTCCAATTTATCCATTCAAAAATTCTGTTTAAAATATATTTTTATTTAAACATTCACCAGGATGTTTTGCATTAACTTTTAAAAATATAAATATGTTCAAACACATACACAAATAAAAAAAGAAATACACATATATATTATACTATTTGTTATTTAAATTTGTTTAAATATATAACAATAAAAAATATTATAAATTAGTCAAATTAATGGGTTCCGAAAAATTTAGTATTAAAAACAAATTTTACAATATTTATATATATTTGTTTGTTTATTTCTTTTTTAATAATAATTTTTATTTTCAAAAAAAAAAAAAAGAAGCAACGCAACAACCACTCGCTGCATTTTGTCCGTTAAACCGCCAACAATTATTGTTGTATTTTATATTTAAAAATGTTTCGTTGTTATTTCTGTTTTTATATGTGTGTGCCGATTAATAATACGATAATTTTGATTATAGATCAATTTGTTATAATTGCAGGCAAAACTGCCGTCGTCAACATAATCATAGACAACCATATGGGATAGATAATAGAAAATAAATAGAAAATAAATAGAAAATAAATAGAAAATAAATCGAGTGCATAATCTCTTCGACTTCTTTAAAAAAAAAAAAATAACAAAAAACAGAAATAAATGTGGGATGCGAGCACTTAAGTAGGCGTTCGTGAGAAGATTGGACGGTGGGGATTGGATAGCTCAATTGGTTAAAGAGCAGTCGCCCGGAAAACGGAAGATCCGGGTTCGAGTCCCGGTCCTCCAGTCTTGTCCAACGGCCCAATTTTTTCACGAATCCTACATAAATTTCATGCATATATATAGGTCAATGTTAACAAGTTATATAAGAGAGAGAAAAAAAATGAAAACCCAAAAAAAAAGAAAATTATTAAACAAATTATTAAATTATTAAATTATTAAACAAAATTATAAAACAAATTATTAAACATATATATACATGTTAAAAAAATATATATATATAGATACGTTATATGTTAAAAAAAAAATATAAATTGATGACTATAATTATGATAATAGTTCTCGTTTTATTGATAGAAAAATCTATAATATATATTATTCAATTTTCAAAATAAAAGTGTTGATTGTTAAATGTACAGTTTAAACAAAAGTTTATCAATAAATTCAATAATACATATATATATGTATGAAATGATTAGGTTTATGAAAATGATGATGAGCATTGTTGATGAATGAAATGAAAAAAGAAAAGATGTTCGCACGTAGCACGAGACGACGAAAGAGACAAATAAAAATCAAAATCAAAATAAATAAATAAATAAATAAATAAATAAATAAAAAAAAAAAAAAAACATATATAAAGATCGTGAGTGTGTGAGTGAGAAAGTACGAAGAGCATAAAAAAAGGGGTCAGGTTAGGGGGGAGAAAAAAATCAAATAAAAAGTATTGTAAAAATGAGATAAAAAATCTCGAAAAAAAAAAAAAAAAAAAAAAAAAAATAAAATAAAATAAAATCAGGAAAGAGAAAACAAAAAAAAAATAAAAAAAATAAAACCACACGATGTAACAATTGAATTATAAATGAAAAGTATTGACAAATAAATAAAAATTCAATATAATACGAGCATAAATATTCTTGGTTGTTCTAGATGCCGCTACTATCCACGAATCCTTTGCACAAAAAGCGGCTTCTTGTCCCCTAGAATCCGTAGATGCTAGTTATCCCACTAAAAAACAAATATCAGGCCAACAGGAGAAGGAGAAGGAGGAGAAGGAGGAGGAGAAGGAGGAGGGGAAGGAGGAGGGGGAGGAAGAGGTGGCGGTGACCGATTACGATTTATCACCGGGCATTGAAAAACAAACATATTCGGAGAAGAGAAAATTTTGGGAGGACATATCGAAGAAGAGAGAAAGTTATCAACGTTCCGAATCCGAGGTTTCAAGGACATCTCAATTAACGGTTAACGAAAGTGACAGCGAGTATATGCAAAATGTAGTCTCGGAGGAAGAAATAACCGAGGTTACATCGGTCGGTTCGGATACCATGGAAAATGTTAACGTGCCAGACATCTCGGAATGTTCAGTGGCAGAAAAGGCGCATTATTTTGAGGAACAATTCAAAAGGAATTGAGCAAGGTGCCAGCAGTTAAATTGACCCAATCGCAACAACAACAACAACTGCAACAACAAACACAGGATGCGATTAAACTTGAAAAAGATGTGAAAGGTAAAGTTAAACAGGCGGATAAGATTGTTGAGGTTAGAGTTGAGGTTAAACACGAGGGAAAGGAATTGAAATCGAGTCACGTTGAGGAAAAGGACGAGGACGAGAGCGACGAGTTGAGGAAGAAAGAATTTCAAATTGAGCAAGAAGAATGGGGTGGGGGAGAAGTTATACGCAAGGTTAGGGTTGACGAGTTTGTTAAGAAGGAATACGATGGGAGATTAATCGTTGGTTTGGATAAGAGGGTCGAATTGGTTCGAGAGGTGGTTGGGGAGAAAAGGGAGGAAGGGAGGAGAGAGGATGAAAAGAGGGAAGGTGGCGATATTAGGAAGAGGGCTGTTGAGTTGGAGAAAAAATTGGAGGAAGAGGAAGTTAAGAGAAGGGAAGCTGAATTTAGGAAGAAGAGGAAGAAGGAAGAGGAGGATGAGGAAGCTAAGAGGAAAGAAGCTGAACTGAGAAGAAAACAAGAGGAAGAGGAAGAAGCTAAAAAGAAAAAGGAAGCGGAAGAAGAAGAAGCTAAAAAGAAGAAGGAAGCAGAAGAAGAAGCTAAGAGGAAAGAAGCTGAACTGAAAAAGAAACAGGAAGAAGAAGAAGAAGCTAAGAGAAAAGCAGCTGAACTGAAAAAGAAACAGGAAGAAGAAGAAGAAGCTAAGAGAAAAGCAGCTGAGCTGAAAAAGAAACAGGAAGAAGAAGAAGAAGCTAAGAGAAAAGCAGCTGAACTGAAAAAGAAACAGGAAGAAGAAGAGGAAGCTAAAAGAAAAGCAGCTGAATTAAAAAAGAAACAAGAGGAAGAAGAAGAAGCTAAAAGAAAAGCAGCTGAACTGAAAAAGAAACAAGAAGAAGAAGAGGAAGCTAAAAAGAAGAAGGAAGCAGAAGAAGAAGCTAAAAGAAAGGCAGCTGAACTCAAAAAGAAACAAGAAGAAGAGGAAGCTAAAAGAAAAGAAGCTGAATTAAAAAAGAAACAAGAAGAAGAAGAAGAAGAAGCTAAAAGAAAAGCAGCTGAACTGAAAAAGAAACAAGAAGAAGAGGAAGCTAAAAAGAAGAAAGAAGCAGAAGAAGAAGCTAAAAGAAAGGCAGCTGAACTGAAAAAGAAACAAGAAGAAGAAGAGGAAGCTAAAAGAAAAGCAGCTGAACTGAAAAAGAAACAAGAAGAAGAAGAAGCTAAAAAGAAGAAAGAAGCAGAAGAAGAAGCTAAAAGAAAAGAAGCTGAATTAAAAAAGAAACAAGAAGAAGAAGAAGCTAAAAAGAAGAAAGAAGCAGAAGAAGAAGCTAAAAGAAAAGAAGCTGAATTTAAAAAGAAACAAGAAGAAGAGGAAGCTAAGAGAAAAGAGGCTGAATTAAAGAAAAAACAAGAAGAAGAGGAAGCCAAAAAGAAAAAGGAAGCAGAAGAAGAAGAAGCCAAAAGAAAAGCAGCTGAATTAAAAAAGAAACAAGAAGAAGAGGAAGCTAAAAAGAAAAAGGAAGCAGAAGAAGAGGAAGCTAAGAGAAAAGCTGCTGAATTAAAAAAGAAAAAGGAAGCAGAAGAAGAGGAGGCTAAGAGAAAAGCTGCTGAATTAAAAAAGAAACAAAAGGAAGAAGAAGAGGAAGCTAAAAGAAAAGCAGCTGAATTAAAAAAGAAACAAGAAGAAGAGGAAGCTAAAAAGAAAAAGGAAGCAGAAGAAGAGGAAGCTAAGAGAAAAGCAGCTGAACTGAAAAAGAAACAGGAGGAAGAAGAAAAAGAAGCTGAATTAAAGAAAAGAGAAGAGATAGAAATAGAAAAAGGTTCGTACGAGAAATTGGAGAAAGAGATGTACGATGATGTGAAATTGGTGCAAATTTTGCCAGAACAATTGGAGAAATCGATCGAGGAAGCTAGGGAAATACATCAGCAAGAATTACCAGAACACATGGACAGATTCGTCGAGAAACACGAGTTGGAATTGCAAAAGGAATATTTGATGGGACAAGTTGAAGCGTCAATGGGATCGCCTAAAAAAATATCAATGGACATTTTGAGCAAGGAAAGGGAATCGCAGTTGCAGTCGCATTCCAAACAGTTCGAACAGATGGAAGATATTTCTTCGTTGTCGCAGGACAGAAGTTTGGGTAAGGATGTGTCAACAGGTAGACGAGTTATCAAAGAAGAAACAACGATAATATGGAAAGTGCAAGAGGATGGTAGTTTGGTGCAAGAAAAGGTCACGAAAACTGTTCAAATCGAAGGTGACGAGGATGAAGTGCCGGTAACCACTGAAATAATCAATGTTCCTGAAACTAGTTTAGAACCAAAAGTGCTATACGAGGAACGTTACATTCCTACTAATATCGATGACAAATTCACGAGGGAAGATACAAAACTAGAAACACGTGAGAAACAAGTTACGTATGTTTCGGAAGTACAAAAAGAAAAGACTGATGACGACGACGATGATGACGAAGATGATTTGCGAAAGGACAAATCGGAGCTTGAGAAAATTTCTCAACAAAAAATCATGATCGAGGGTGATACCAAGATAATAAGGAAAGAATTCGAATCGCGTATACCGGTGTCGATGGCTAAAGTTGAAAAGGATAGAAATCACAAGGATATGAAGAGCAAAATTTCCATTGAATCCAAACGTACGATCGACAACAAAATCGAATTGGATAAACAATCGATGATCGTTCATCAACAAGAAGACTACGGTGTTACGTCACCGGTTGATAAGAAAAAAGAATTTGAATCGCGCATACCGAAACGCATAGTTGATACTTCTTCGACGATTAAATCGGAAAAAGATATGAAAAAGGGTTATCACGTTAAAACGGAAACGGAAACCTGTACCGTGACGGAGAAAAAATCGTCCAGTCAGGAAACAACGTCCAAGAGTGAAACCCAAACGTATTCGCAAACGTTTACGACGGATCCCGATAAAGGATTCAAATCACCGGACGAGATCAAATTATCCAAAGTGGATCACAAAGCGTCGAGTAAATTGGAGAAAAGGGAAACGGTATCCTCGGAAATTTCTAAAGGTACCGACAGATACATCAAACACGAGGAAAAGGAACAATTGGAAAGTGAAAAATTGTCCGAGTCCAAAATGAAAAAAGAATCTTCGGGTGAAACGGTGGAGAGGGAGGAAAGTAAGATGAAAAAAATCGACGAAAGGGGTGTTAGAAAATTGTCGATCGATTTGAAAGACGGGGAGGAAAGGATCGATGCCAGTGCTAAGGAAAGTAGAATCGAAGCTACGAAAGAACAATTGTCGAAAAAATTGCAAGACGAGGAAGGTGTCATGACCGAGGAATCCGGTGTCAGTAAATTGAAGGAAAGCGACGTTGACATAGCGGTCAGGATTAGTCAAGATGACGAAGAAAATAAAGTTAAAGATACGAGCAAAGAATCGACATCATCGAAATACAAAATATTCGAAGATTTGGGTAAAGTAGAAATGGTAACGAAAGGCGAGTCTCACAAGGAGACCGTAGAAACTTTCGATGCCAGACACTTCGTACCGAGTAGGAAAAAAAGTGACGAAAAATTGGAAGAAAAAATGATCGAAACAACGTTGGAGGATAGACAAATGCGCGCGGCCAAGGAAATAGAAGCTAGACGAATAATCGAATCTTTGATGAAAACAGTCGAAAGTGAAATCAAAAAGAGATCTTCGTTAACCGAGAAACTGGTAGCAGGTGGTGATGCTGCTGCTGCTGCTAGAGGTACGATCGAAAGTAATTATTTACTTAAATTACTGAACGAAAGTGTCGAGACCGATCACGAAAAGTTGGCCGACGATTTGACGAAAAAATTTCAAAGTATCATGAAAAAAACAACAACGATCGAGGAACAACAATCGACAGAGTCGACGGATGAGATCGATAAGCTGATCAAATTGAGATCAATTTTACAAAAGGACGATAAAAGATCGACGAGTATCAGCGAGGATTTGACGAAAGATGAGGAATCCTCGTATCGCGATAAAGGTGACCACGTATGGGCCAGATTACCGATCAAAGATGTCACCTTGAGTTCGAGTAGTATATCGGATCAAATAGAATTGGAGGAAGATCAATTGGAATTAGAGGAGACAATGGACGTTGACACGAACGAACTGGAGGATATCACGAAACCAACAACGTTTAGTCCGCAATCGGAAAAATTACCTTCCGACAGGTCGAGTGCCCAAGCGGAATCGTTGCAAAGGGAATCGTTGGGGCCTCAATACGACGTCAGTTTGTCAAAGGATAAAGTGTTGTACGATGTTTCCGGTGCTAGAGTATTGGAAATTGTCGAGCCGGGTATCGGCAGTAGCCAATCCAGACAAGATTCCGTAGACGTACCATCGTTAGAAATGGACGAATACAAGATTTCCGAAGATACCGGTAAAACGATATCGTCGTTGCACGAAAGTGTAGCCGTTGATTCGTTGGAAAGGATTGCCCAGGAACGCGACATGACTTTTAGTCCTAGCACAGTGTCGGAAGACATTAACGTTGATTATTCCCTAGTTCACGAACAAATCCCTATAACGACGACGGAAAAATATGACGTCAGTTGTACGGTCAAACGTGCCGACAGTTTTGAAATCGAAAGTCCACCCCTGGTATCGCCGAGATTCAAATTGAAACACGATCTTGAAATAAAACCGGTCAATTGGATGATCGGTGACGAGAAGATCGAAATATCCGAGACGTTGCAACCGTCCCAAGTTTTCAATCAAGAATTAGAAGAATACGAGACTACAATTAAGAAACAAAGATTGTCGTCTCAAAGTGATTCGGCTGATTTCGAACAGGAGTCCGCTACGAAATCGTCCGATGATTTGAGCGTCATTGAATCCGTCAAAGAATCCGCGATAGGTGATTCCGCCACGGTAATTACGATCACCAAGACTAAGTTTACCGTGATTCCCGTTGCCGATCAGGACGTGGAAAGCGAATTGATAGAAAACAAATTGGAAGTCAGTTGTCAAGAATTAGTGGATACTTTGAAACGCGAATACGAAGCCAAAACGCCTACCGAAGATTTATCGATGACCACGCGTACATCTTTGTCGTTGGAAGAGGCTAAAATCAAATTGAGCGAAATGAAAATAGCCGATTCGAGTAGATTCGATGTGATAACCAGCGATAAAGAAAAACACGAAACCGAGGAAGATGTGAAATCGACTGTTGCCGAAGAACAATCGGATATTCGAGGGAAAGTTACGGTGAAGGTTGAACAATTCGAAGAGACCGCCGAAGATGAATCGTTAACGGATGAACAACGTGAAAAAAAGGATGATAAAGTAACGGTGGACGAGAAAGTAACGTTTGCCACGGAGGAAACGGTAGAATCGTTGAAGGAGGAGGACGTTAAGCTTTTGGAAGAAATTCAAAGACAATACGTTGCCGTTGGTATTACGTTGGAAGAGGATACCCAAAAGACTGAGGATCAGGTTGACCAAGCGATTCCAAAGGAATCGACGGAAACTACTACTTGCGTAACCAAAATCAAAATTTCTAGCGACGATTACAAGAGACATATTGAAAAGGGTTTCGAAAAACGTGACAAAGCAGCAGCGGCAGCAGCAGCTGCAGCTGCAATGGCAGGAGGTAAAGTTAGTACGGTAACTTCTTCTTCTTCTTCTTCTGATACATGTGCCTTTAAAATAACGAAAGAAGATCTTCCCGAGGTTGATTTGAGCGCACGATACGCTATTACGGTATTAGATCAAGTAGTTAAGAAAGAAATAGCTGAGGTTAAGGAATCGTTGGAGGCAGCTAGACAAGACTTGATAGAGGAATTAAGTGAGAACAGTGAGACTGTAATACAAATCAAAGACTCGCCTTCCGAATTTCAATTCAAATTACAAACGGAATCTAGCATACCGAATGATTTGCCCTTTTTATACAGACCACCTTCCTTGGAACAGATAACCACCGCGGATAAAGATGTTACGACGATTAAGAAACGCGATGAAGAAACGTCGTCGCCGTCGCCGTCGCCGTCGTTGTTGTTGGCGGATGAAAAAGCGACTATCGACGATTCGAAATTATACGAGAAAGAGATAACGGTAACGGAAGAGAGTGGCTCGGATGATATCGAGTTCGAAGGGTCCGGTGACGAAGATATGGATAAAGAAAAGGTATGTATGGATATTGAGATGGAGCTAGACAAGTCTGAAACGGAAACTCTATCTGCCGTCCATGAAGAGAGCAAAGAGGACGACGATACGCGTCCTAGTCCCGTACCGGCCAGCAGATCATGCTCAGACGTAGAGTACAAAGATGAGAGTTCCTCCTCGTTGCACCCGCCTCAGCCAGCAGTTCCGAGGAGACGTCACAAGCCGGCTAGGGCCTCGAAAAAAATCGTTTCCGAGAGCGAGGTAGATCCTGGTTCCAGTTCCGGGGAGAGTAGCAACTATCAATCGTGCGACTACGAAATTGGTAGCGGAAGTAGACCAAGTTCGTCAGACGTAGAAGCCCTCCAGTCTGCTACGATGCCACCGTCGGGTACAACGTCCGAGTATGAGACAGCTATGATGTCGGCTGAACATTCGACGACCGCAACCTCAAGGCCAACCTCCCAAGAATACCAGACTGCCGTGAGTACATTAAGTTCTCGCGAATCTATGAAATCTTTAAGTTCGTTTAGTTCAGGCCATCTTGGTAGTATCGATAGTACCAGCGAGTTGTCAGAAACATTGGTAGCGTCCGAGGCTGACGATGCCGACAAGGCCGAACAACAACAACAACAACAACAAGACGATTTCGAGGAGCGTGCATTCGACGAAGAGGAACAACACGTTCAATCCGATTCCTCGGGTAGCGATATACCCATAGACGATGCTGCCATGGATAGAATCGATAGCAATATACCCTATCGAATGAAGAGATCATCCGAAATGATATTCCAACAGATAGTTGACGATAACGCGGCACTGGACACCGACATAGACGAGCCCATATTGGAACAGGATACCAAGGGAATCGACTTTGCTACTTCTGCATTTGTCGTGACGCCTGGTGCGGTTCAATCGGTGGATATAATGACGGCTAGGGTCACGGAGGATGGGATTCAAAGTGTATCGACCCAAGTTATCTCGACTCAGGTTATCGACTCTACTATTACCGAAATACCTACCGACAAAATTACGGATACGGAAATTCGAGATACAAAATTATCGGACGAGTCGATTGATTTCTTAAGCATGGAACCAGATTCCTTGGAGCCTAAATCTGGGATAACCGGTACGACACCCGAGGACACCGCTGAAGCTCTGGCCATGCAAACGTCGACGCATTCGATGATGCAACAAGCAAGTATGTCTACTTCGTCGACCTCAGGATTGTCTATCGATACAGTCGTGGAAAAAGCTAAATCCGAACGTTCCGAATCACCCGGCAGCGATTCATTCGAACTGGTCGATAAGCCTGACATCATAGACGATTTCGTGGTGATAGAAGAAGTTGGTCGGGAGGCGGAAGAATTTGATTCCGAAGGTAAAAGTATACGCATCACGGCGATACCACAAGTCAGTAGTAAACAATACGATCGTGATTTGGAAAATTTAATAACGGAAAGCAAAGAGGATTCTCAAGTTTCAACGAGTCAAGCATCGCGCAACAATGAATTGTTCGATTTCGAATCGGAAGAGAGTCCACCCCAGGCGTCTAACGATGATCAATATTCTCAATCCTATTCGGACGAGGAACCATACGAGACCGGTAAGAAATGGATTGAAATGCAATTTCATGCCGATGCAAGGGTCTACGATATCGAATACGATCGTGGTCCGTTGGAAGATATCAAAGAAGAAGAGATCACTGATTTCGAGGCTGGTAGTAGTCGATTTGGAAGCTTAGGAAGTCACAAAGAATCTATAGGAAGCGTTGGTAGTATGCGGGGTAGTTTTGGTAGTACACCGGATTACGATGTTCTAGCCGGAAAGAAATATTTCGCTAAACCATCGGATCACGATACCGTGTCTTTAAGTTCGTTACAGGAATTCGAGCACCTGGAGAGCGCTGTGGCAGCGGAAAACTCCAAAAGATTGCAGCAATGCGGTTCGCAGGATTCCATTAACAATGGGAGTCTTCCGAGAAGGTACATGACCAGTCGGTCTGGTCACGGTGACGATATATCTTTGTCTTCGTTAAAAGATTTCGAAGGTTTGGAAAGGGCTTGCAGGGAAGCTCATTTGATCGAATTACGTGCCAGGGAGGAAGAAGATCTATTGGAACACGAAAGTCCTGAAAATAGATACAAAATGGAAAGTATTCAACAACGTAAATCTGAAGCCAGTGCTGCTGGCTCGATAAATCCTAGTACTTCTGGTTCCGATGATTACGAAAAGAGAATAAAGGAAATCGATGAGATAATACGTATCGCTCAGTCCAACGTAGAGAGATTAGACCGTCAGGATGATACCACGGAAGACATTTCGCAAATAGAAATAACCGATATTGAAAAAACTGGTTCGGAAGCAGTCGTACCAATTTTATTAGAAACCGAGGACACCCAACGTGCCAAAGATACTAATATCATGGAAACTAGTACGGATTCCTTAGAATTGGAAGATAATGCGGATAAGAAACCACACCCGTTGTGTCAGAGCTCGGATTCCTTGGAAATGAAAACGACGTTAGATTTTCCCTCGTTGAGTTCTGACTCGTTGAACAATGTCAGGGATACCAGGGATGCCCAATTGGATGTAGCCGAACAATTTAGCAATGGAAGACGCATGTCCTCGGATTCATTGGATGTACCTATCATCGGTCAACCCGATAACGATGTACAAGAGGATAGTAATAACCGTTCAGAAAGATTACCACCTGACAATTCTATAGGACAAAGTTCGTCAACGGATACAAATATTGCTAAACAAGATACATCTGAATTACCATCAAGTAGTAACACATAAGAAATAAAACAAAAAAAAACAAAATAAAAAATAAACAAATAAAATATATATATATATCTATATGATCCTATATATATATATAGGTATGTATACTTTTATAATCAGATTAAACTCTTTCATTCATTTTCATCATTTCAAATCATTTAATTAATGTCTTTTTCTTATTGTCTTGTGCTTTTTATATATTAAATATTATTTTACTTATATTAATAAATATATTATAACAATTCTTTAATATATATACGCATATATTGATTCATTGCAGATAGATGACTATGGTGATGAATTTCACACGACTTCATAAATATACTACAAAATAATTCAAGAAGCTTTACATGTAAAACATGATATCAAGAGACATATATAAATATATATATATATATATATATACACACACACATATATATACATATATATATATATATTATATACTACTACAGAACTTGTGCATTGTGGACATATAAAACATTGTATTTATGTTTGTTTTTTGTAGCATCTTCTAAAAATATTTGTATTAATATGCTTAAATAAGATAGTTACAATATTCAGAATATAATGTTGTTGTGCAAATGAGATAGGAGAGTGAAAGATGCTTGCTTGTTTTAATATTGAATATGTAATAACGTATTATAATAATTCATATAATGTAATTGTTTTTAAAATGCTAAATTGTTTTACTTAAAATACTGTTTAAAACATTTTTTCCAATTACGTTACGTTGCATTATGAATTTATTTAAATGATAAGTTATAAAAAAAAAAAATGTCTCTATTCTATACATATATATATATATATTTGATATTATTATGATATGATTTTTTTCTTAATCAAAAAGAAAAAAAAAGAACAAGAAAAAAAAAGTGAAGAAAGAAATTTAACAAAATTTTACATATCTATTGCAAATTTGTATTATTATTATTCTATTGCAAATTTGTATTATTATTATTATTATTATTATTATATTATTTGTACAATTTTGAATTAGTTAATAATACATATAATAATAATAATAGCGCGCTATATATCTTCTGTGAATACTCATATAAGCAAGAAAAAATTTAAGATTGAAATAGGAAATTTTATATGCAAATGTAATATTTAGAATTTACAAAATTAGATATTACAAAAGAATAGACAGGAAGAATTTTTTCAATGCCAGCATATATGAAATATTATAAATCTTTTTTTACAAGAGGAAAATTATTACTATTATCATTATTATCATTATTATTATTATTATTAATTACCCATTAGCATGAATTGATTCATTTCACTTTCAATTATTATTATTATATGTTTAAATGATTTAAGATTCAAAAGAAAAAGAAAAAGAAAAAGAAAAAAAGAAAAATCAAAACCCACAGATTATATTTGCATATACATTACCTAAATAATCTTTTTTGATCACTTTGAAGAGCTACGTTCTTGTTAATGAAAAATATAAATCTATGTACCACTTTATATATCAAGAATTTTTATATACAACAATAACCTTTTATTACAAACAATTTTATGTTAATTCAATGTTTCTAAAATGCTATGTAAATTTATATACTAGATATATACCCACACACACAAACAGACACATACGTAGTTATTTAAAATTATAAGGACACTTAAACTTGCATTAACAATGTTACCAACATAAGAGAAAGAGAGAGAGAGAGAGAGAAAGAAAGAGAAAGAGAGAGTGAGAAAAAAAACACTAGAAAAAGGAAGAAAAGAATATGCCTAATATTATATATTATTAACTATTACAAAAATTTGCTTCCTCTTAACTTTATATACATATATATATATATATATTTTGTGGTTTTGTTTCTACAATTTGTTCCTCGGTAAATTTATAACCTACATATATATATATATATATATATATATATATAATTTAATCAAAATTATTCCATATAAAATAAATAATATGTATATATGGATTGTGTTTTAACCACAAATATGAAAGTAACGAAAACAATGACAGAAGAAACCATTGTAATAATTTAAATGCGGGATAAGAAGAAAAACTGACATGGGATAGAAAGAAAGAAAAAAAAAAAAAAAAAACAAAGAAAAAAGAATAACGTTTACCTTGTTAACGACGTTTCCTTCTTCCTTCCTGTCCTGTTCAATAATTATTTTACGATATTACGTCAAACGAAACCTCTTTTAACCTCTTACAATACACACACGCGACAAAAGAAACAATTGATTGAAATCAATAAAATACGATTATTAAAATGCAAACATAGAAACTGTGTAACGTTTTAATGAAGTATTTCAACGAACTACGATTTCGCGGGATTCACCTCTGTTCAGACAATGCCAACAGCTGATTCCAATGTTGCCAACATAGACATTTTGTGTTTTTTTTTTTGCGAACTAGTCAGTTCACGTATTATATTTACATTTATTACGCGAAAATAATAAACTTAATAAATATAATAACGAAATATATAAATTTTAAACGTGAGAAGAAAAACAAAAACAGTAACAAAAATGAATAATATCTTACAAATTTTATTTCTATAACGTCGTAATAATTTATCATATTATTCGTATAAATTGACACATTGAATATGGCGGTGATTCTCAAAATACGCGCCAAATTTCAAATTGTTAATCTAGCGATCGTTTCATTCGTACAATTGTGTTTCGTTTCTTTCTTAAAAAACGATTCTTTTTGTTAAATAATTTGCATTAATATTGCTTTCATTTAAATTGATTATAATTAATACATATTATTATTATTATTATTATTATTATTATTATTATTATTATTATTACTTATTATTATTATTATTATGACTTATTTTTCGAATTAATTTATTTGACAATTAAATAAGTAACGATGGATTTTCTTCTATTCCTTGAAAATTGTTATGATTAATGTATCTTTACAAAGTCATCATGATCTTAAGAAATTTGTTTTCATTTGATTTATAATTCGAAAAATCCAAATAAGACATGATATAATATAAACATAATGTATCAGAACGTTAACAGTATGATCTTGATTCAAAATAGATAAATATACGATACAACGAATGAGTTCAACCAATCCGGCGTATTCGGATTTATCGAATAACAATCCGATAGCGATAAGAGCAAATATATTGTTCAATATCGTTATTCCTAACGAATTATTTAAATCCTGCGAAAAAAATAAAACATATATTATATTAATATCAAAACCAACAGAAAGAAAAAAAGAAAAGAAAAGAAAAGAAAAGAAAAGAAATCAAATCAAGCTTACAATTAAAAAATTATTATCATCCCACTTACTTGTTTTTCATTGTACAATTGCAAGTGTTTATAAAAAACTATTAAAAAATGCAAAACAATATAGAAACTTTGCCACGTTGGTATACGAACGTTATATATGGTTCTAGAAGTTACCTAAAAAAAAAAAAAAGAGGAAAGAAAAAAAAAAGGAACGAACGAACAAACAAATAATCAAGAGTATAGTTCTTTTTTTCTTTCCATAATTTAATGAACAACTTACGTTTATTTTATACTTATCAAGACCTAAACGTGGCCCACCTGGATACCAACTGGGACCCTTCCACAAAACAGACAACTTATCTTCCAAAGATTTCATCTGCTTACTCTTATTTATCATATCTTTCGTATAAAACGTCTATAACAATATGTAATATGTCAATTTAATAATAAAAAAAATAAAATTAAAAAAATAAAAGCATCACAAGACTGTTACACGTTTTTCTATTAGTGCGTAATCACGAGCATTAAATAACTGAAATTGTGTATTTGAATAAATTGCTATGCAAAATCGTATCACATATATATACACACATACACACATGCATGCATTCGAATGCTGAATAAAAAAGAAAAAATGCTTTACCATAAGCTCCCTCCCCCCCCCCACCCCTCCTCCTCCGACCGTATATTACATAAAATAAACGAGAGAATATTATTGATTACTTTCAGATGAAATAAAATTGTTAGATGCTTGCTGCTCATGTTACATTGTAATTTTTCTTTTTTTCTTTTTTCATCTTATTTTTGCGTATTGTATATAATTATATTACGATATTGCATTAACGATCTTGTTAATCGACTAATCTGCATAACACCTATTGCAATTTTATATAACGGTATAATAATTATTCGTTTTAATACTGTGATTAGATAAAGACATACACATATTGTCTATTTGATAGAATAAAGAAACAACGATAATATAAGAGAGAAAAATAGAAAAGAAATAAATAGAAAAAAAGAAAAATATAAAGATAAAGATAAAGATAAAGATTAACATATTTACATCTAATTACATTGTTATATATATATAATATTAATACCTGTAAATATAAAGGATTAAATGATCGTGGACTTCCAACTAAACCATAAATAATTTCATCCTTCTCTTCCATGAAAGTCCCGAACAATCTGTCCCAGATAATAAGAACTCCACCATAATTTTTATCCAAACAGTATAAATTGCATCCTGTATTTTACACGAGATAATATAATAATAACAATAATAATAATAATTATAATAATATAGAGAAAAAAAAATAAAATATAATTATTAAAAAATTATATTATATTAAAAAATAATAATTATAATAATATAAAAAATAATAAAAAATAATAAAAAAAAATATAATGGTAATTGTGATAATAAACGGTGTTTAGAGAAAAAAAAAAAAAAAGGGGGGGATAGTTTTAATTAAATCTATTAAAAAAAAAAAAATGCCTAAAATAATATAATATAGATAACGAAAAATGTTATATTACGAATTTTCGATATAAAACTGACGTGATCGGAGATAAGATTAAAGTGAAAAAAAAAATATAATAAATCTATTAGAATATATTTACACGCACCGTGATGAACACGATGATGTTTAGGTGTATTAAATATTAATTCCAAGGGTCCAAGATTATCGATGATCGTAGTGTGTATCCAAAATTGATAAATTAAATTGAATTGATGATGTGCAATAAAGTGTGATGGGGGTATGAAGAAAGCTAAAGGTAAATAGAAGATCTGTAAAATAAATAAACATATATATATATGTGTGTGTGTGTATATATTAAACATGAATTTATTATTTTTTGTCTATTTCTTTGTAAAACTTACAAAATTGCACCAATGTTGCAGTACAGATTGACGCAGACTAACCGCGAGATTAAATTCCTCGCTGCTGTGGTGTACTTGATGGTGAGCCCATAAAAGATGTACTTCTATAAAATCATATGTAATATATATTTACATATATATAAAACTTACTCCTAATCCACTTTGAATATAGTTAATAAGAATAAATAATTCAATAATAAATATAATTTCTATATTCAAAATGAATACGCAGAAAGGTGGATGGATACTTAACCGTGATTACTACGATGTACCCAATAATAACAAAAATCTACCCCCAAGGCGGTGATGTACCAAGTCCAAATAGAATTCCATGGTAAATTCCATAAATGATAATTATCGTAAATTAATATGTAAACGTAATATTCTGCCCCGCGAAAAATATGCTGAAATATATTGGAAATTAAATCAACGAGATTCGTTAAAATTCTTAGAGCGGGGGGAGGGGCGGGGGGGTCAGGGGGGGAAAGAAAGGGTTTTATTTTTCTTCTTTATTACGATGCGTGACGGTAATTAAGAATTTTGTTTGTTGTTTGTTTGTTGTTTTTTATTTTTTGTATTATTTTTCATTCTCCCGTTAAATATAGGAAACAGAATGGAAAATAAAAAGCATTACCTATGCTTACCGGCCAGACTCTTGAAATATCCAATGAGAAAACGACGTCACTTGATCGTTCAATCTAAACGATTTTTTCTTATACTTAGCAGTTAATATCATTTGTTCTAATACGATTAAAAAGAAGAATGGTATCCAGATCTAATAGAAAAAAAAAAAATATATTTATTATTATTATTATTATTAATGGATATTATTTTTAATATTGTTTTCTACAGATAAACAATAACAACAACAATAACAAAATGATCGCTATTATTTATTATTTTTTTTTTTATTTTTTTTTATTTATATATATTATTATTATTATTATTTATATGCATCGAGTTAAAGATAATATTATTTATCGTTACGTGTTCGTTAATAAAAAAAAAACAACGTTCGATCAATTAATTTGAAAATAAACTTGGCGAATTATTAATCGAAATGTTTTCTTTTCTTTTTTTTAATTCGAATTTTTCGCGTTCAACTTGTTTTTTTTTTCTTTTCGTTCGAATCAAAATTTCAAACATATTAGTTTAAAATTAAATATTAAAATTGATATGAAATTACGATGAATGAAAAAAAATAAAAAAAAAAAACAAGAAAAAAGAAGAAGAAACAACAATTGACGGAACACGTGTGTCGATAATAATACACCGACTAATAATTCTAAATTACCTGTTGATAATAATCAGGCACTTGGTGGGGAAATTCGAAAGTTGTTTCGAAAGGGTTGACGATGTACCAAAACTTGCCGGCATTTTTGAGTTGGCCGACGATGTCGATGGAAGTTTCATTAATCATAATTTGCGGTATTATTATTTGTTTCTTTTTTTTTCTTTCTTTCCTTCGCACAGGTGCACTTTATTTTTTGATTAATTATCTATGAAAGAAAAACAACAAAACAAAAAACGGAAACGGAGGACACCAACAACAACAACAACAACAACAACAATAACAACAATTAAACAAAACTAAATAAAATAAAACCTGTAGATAATCAAGTTTACATGAGTAAACCGATATTAGCTATGCCGAATGCACTATCGAATACAGAATACGTAGTCGTTGAGAACTGGGTGCACGCATCGTTTATATAACTTCGAATGAGTGTGAGGACGCGCGAATATACACACGACACACACACACAAATACATTTTCTGCATGACCGTATAAGCTGCAGGTACTTTACACATACATACACACACACACACACACATATATATATACATATTATTATTAATGATCAATCATCCAGCTTTCAAATAATTTTCACTCGATATTACAATTATTCAATTATACGATTTTTCCCTAATTTTTTATGATTTCGGATCGTTGAAAATTATCAATTAACAAAAAATTGATTATTAAAATTATTATTAAAAAAAAAAAAAAAAACCATAATAATAATACAAATAATAATTTGAAAGAAAAAGAAAATAAAAAAATAATATTAACGTGTGTGTTTTTTCTTTTTTTTTTCTTTTTCTAATGTGCTAATCTTTACATACTTGACTTACTCGTATATATTACAATTAACTTAACTTACATAAATATATATATATATATGTATATGTATATGTATATAAAACAAGGAGACGAAGTGATAGGTGTAAACGTATCAATGTTCTGGTACACCACTGTTATATGTGCTCAAGCAATATGCTTGACACTTTATGCTGGCGACATTATATGCAAGGTTTCATAACGCGTATTAACTATTTATATTACGATAGATAAACGACATTATATATTGGTATCCAATGCTTTTCATTTTCCAATAATATTCCTTTTATTTTTTAACACTAATCCAATATTCTTCTTATTCGCAAACTGTATTAAACTTTAACCAATCCTAAAAACCAGACATACTTGTTTGTCTGTTTTTGTACATTTTAGAAAAATACAAAAAAACAGACGGAAATAATAATAAACAAAAAAAAAACATAATGATTTAATGGCATGATAAACTCCTCTAAAATCAACTCGAAGCTCAAACGAGATAAGAATATTCATACGCGTAACAATTACGAATTATGTAATAACATTATGAATATATGTGTACCATTTGAAAAAAAAAAAAAAAAAAAGAACAAATTAAACGAAAATATTACAAATATTGTGACAATGTATATTTATAATATGAGATAATAATTTGATTGATTTATTTCAATAAATTAATTGAATATATATTTATTACGAACGTCCTGGCTTGTTTTTTGTTTGTTTTGTTCTGAAGACAAACAACATCGAAATATCTAAAATATAATAATTGTAATTAATTATACGTGTGTGTGTGTGTGTCCTCCCCCCCTCCATTTATGCGTTATTTAAATACATTTCTTGGAAATTAACTGAAAAACATAGATCCTCCCCTCATCACTGGAATTATCTGATAAATTCATTTTTATTTATGCATACTTCGAAACGTATCTTACGTAGCCAAGCACACAAGCGTATCTTTTACATGAGATAAGCGTTTCAAATGAGAGAGTTTATAGCTTTGCTAATCTTTATTTACATACGTTCACATAATTGCGAATCATTTTTATACCTCCGAGTACAATAATATTTGCGAAGATTATAAATTACTTGAAATGTCATTTTTATAATCGATTCAAATTCGTCGATACATTTCGCGGTACTACGTTGATAAATATAACAAAATCTACGAACATTTGTGTCGAATTAATTTTTTTCTTTTTTTACATTTAAATTTACTTATATTTAAATATCTTTTGTTTTTTTTTTTTTCTTTTATACGGAAGTAATACATTTTGACGTTGATTAAATGATTATTGAAATGACTATGGTAAATCATTTATCCACGTCTTCCAACTTCCGTTCTGAGATTATCGGATTTAAAATCGATATATGAAAGATACGCGCTATTAAATCTTTACCTCTAATGAAATTACTTTATAAAACTATCTTTGTATTTCTTGTATAAAGAATAAAAAAAAAACAAAAACAAAACACGCGAAAAAATAGAACGAACGAATGTAATATTCATTTTCTTACACGCATGATCAGATATATATTATAAAAGTTCTATAATAAAACTAATTTTTAATACCAACTATACATTTTGAAATTTCAATTTTTTTAATCGTTAATACCTGTAATATTGAATACTTTTATTGAAACAAAAAACAAAATGCAATGTATGTATAAAAATAAATGAAGAATATATTTAAACAAATAAAACAGTATTTTGTAATAATACATCCTTAATATTGACTGCTTTTAAATTTACTGTTCCAAGTTATTTAAAAAAAAAAAATATTACCTCCTATTTTATAATATTTAATATTTCTATAATTCGTAACTATTTTAAACATTATTTTGAAAAGATAACTATTAACAAGATAATTATTTGATTGGTGGAAATCATTTGGCAAGTTCTCATTTGCTTTTTTTCCTACGAATTTCATTTGTCATTCCTGCTTTTCTTTTTTCAATGTAAAATAATGCACGCTTCTTCTATTGGTCGTTTCACTTGCATTATTAGTTCATTGGTGGTTTAGTTGCGATACAAGTGGCGCCATCTCTTAACAGCAAATCTGTTTCCTATAGATATTTTTTTGGTTAGAGGACTACAGTGTAATACAAAATATCCCACGTGGTATTGTATTTTCTGTATATTATTGATTTTAATATAATTTATATTTTTAAAATATATAAACAAATTGTTAATATATATTTCAGGTAAGACTAAGTATTAAATATATATATATTTATTTATTTTTTTTAAGATTATTTTAATATATCAATGATTAACTAACATTAATTAATTTATTGTTTGCATATTTAGTTTTGATAATAAACAATGCAAAAAAATCAGCCAAAGAAATTGAAGAAAGATTCTAATGAATCTGTTCCAATGAGAAGAATGTGTGGTATGATTAAAGATAAATCTAATAAAAAATCTTCCAAAAGCAATGGTCTTAAATTGAATGGCGAAGGGCCGAATAAGAAAAAACGTATTTATTTGTTTTATATATATTCAGATCTTATTATATATATTAGACTATGATTTTTTACGATGCATATTTTTGTTCTTACCAGGTAAAGAAAAAATTCCAAAACATGATACGGAAAGCAGCGATAGCGATATGGATCCAGAAGAATATGAAAGAACGTTAAAGAACTTAAAGAAAATAGATCCTACATTTTATTCTTATTTAAAAGAAAATGACGAAAATCTATTAAAATTCAACATGTCGAGTGATACGAATTCAGACGACGATGAATCTGAATTATGTCATAAACCTAACGATAAGTTAGAGGTATAGAAATACTATATACGTTTAAAAAATATGAATATGTTATACGATATATCTTATCTTTCTATTATAATTATTATAATATCGTAGGTGGCTAGCGATGAGAGCGATTTTGAACAAGAAGAAAAAACTGTATCGACCGGTGATAAGACAAAACTTACGCTACAATTATTAAAGAAGTGGCAGAATGATATTCAAACTGACAAGTAATATTTTCATATATTTTTAATTATTCAAATAATTGTGTATTTATTATATGAACACATGATAAAGTCTATATTCACAATTTTATCTTTCTAGAACATCGAAAACTATTAAAATTGCAATCGAAGCTTTTCATGCGGCATTGCAAACCGTGCAAGAAACTCCTGATGAAAAAGTAACATCGTTTAAGGTTGAAGGAAGTGCCAGTAAGTATTATTATATCTAATTAATGCACTTGTAATTAGTAAACCTGTTATAATCATAAAATATTACAATTTCAGTATTTAACGAAGTCATTCAGTTATGCATTATCCATTTATCCGATGCGCTCAAACGTTTATTAAATTTGAACACCGATGCGTATTTTGAGGCACACAAATGTAAAAAATTTGTAAAAGTAAAGAGCTCATTAAAATCGTATTTAGCCGATCTGATTATGGTTTGTATTAATTGAATATATTTATAACACAAGTCATATTTTATAGTATTTATAAAAATATTATATTTTCTTTTTAGATCTTACGAAATGTTACATCGGCTAATATACAAATAGTACTTTTAAAACATTTATACAATATGTTACCGTACACTCAATCATTTTCTTCGTTAAAAAAACCATTATTAAGAGTACTATTGAATTTTTGGTCAACCGGAGATGACGCTATCAGAATCATTGCATTTCTATGCATATTACGTATGGCTATAAATCAAAAAGATTCTATACTGGAAACATTATATAAGGTAAAAAGTTATATTTTTCTGTTTCTCTAAGAAAAATTCTTTTCTAAATTATATAAATTCTAATTATGTTCTTTTTTCTTTTTTTTTTTTCAGTCTATGTATTTTAAGTACGTACAAAATTCTAAATTTGTATCACCTAACACGTTGGCTGGAATCAATTTTATGAGACATTCTTTAACGGAGATATATTTACTGAATCCTGATCTCGCTTACAAATATGCTTTCGTATATATCAGACAACTTGCCATTTACTTAAGAAATGCGATAACTTTAAAGAAACAGGTAATTATTTATAATTTTGTAATTATTCTATAAACTAATGAAGAAACTAACAATATTCATTTATTTCATAGGAACACTTTCAAGCAATTTATAATTGGCAATATATAAATTCATTATTCTTCTGGACCAGATTAATAGCATTATCAAAAAAGCAATCAAGCCTCTCTACTTTATTGTATCCTTTAGTACAGGTAATATATGATTATGTGTTAATTATACCTAAACAATATTTATGTAAATAGATTACAATTATTATATATATATATATTTGCAGATTATTATTGGAACAATTAAAGTAATACCAACTCAACAATATTATCCTTTACGTTTTCACTGTGTGCAAATGTTAATTAACATTTCTAAGGGAACGAATACATTCATACCTATTTTACCATTTCTATTAGAGGTATAGTTCACGAATTCATAAATTTATAAAAATACACGTATTTAGAAATATTTTGAAAAATATATTATAATATTGATTTTAGGTATTATCAACTTATGATTTTAATAAAAAACATAAAAATGTATCGATGAAACCGATATCTTTTACTTGTATATTGAGAATGTCAAAATCTCAATTAGTAGAAAATGGTTTTAAGGATTCGATAATTGATACTATTTATAAATTAATATTAGAAAATGCAGCAAAGGATAGTCATTTAATATCATTTCCAGAATTATATATCGTATGTGTAATAGAAGTAAGTATAATATCTCTTATATTTGTAATTTTGAATAGATGATAATAACGTTATCTAATTTGGAAAATATTTGAATTACAGTTGAAAGCGTTTTTAAAGAAATGTCACATAGCTAATTACTGTAAAAAAATGAAACAATTGTTGGAAAAAATCGAAGAAAATTCGAAACACATAACAGATTTAAGATCAAAGAAAGTATTTAATCTGCAAGACATCGGTGAGATTAAAAATTGGGAAAACGGTGTAAAAGTGGAGGGTACAAGTTTAGCGAAATATTATGATTCCTGGATTAAGATTCATCAAGATCAAAAGATGAAAGAGATAACGCAAAATGATGAATTGGGTAAATACGATTTCCTTAATTTGACAAAATCTAAGAGGAAGAAGTCGAATGAAGAGGAAGCGATGAGTAGCGAAGAGGAAAGTGATTTTGAATTACGAATGAAAGAGGAAGGAAAAGAAAATGGTGAAGACGTATCTGGGGAAGGATCGAAAAATACAAAAATAAAAAGAAAGAAAAGGTCAACGAAGAGGAAAGTGTCCATCGCAAAAGATGCAGTAGTGACCGAAGAGGATGACGACGATGACAATAAAGAAGATATCGTCACCGATATTATAGACCCCGATGAAGTAGATTATTGAAATGAATAATTTCCAAAAGGGAGACTAGAATTTGAACAAACAAAAACTATCTATTTAAAAATACAATTAATATCAAATATACAAAAATATTTCAAATCTAGAGATATATATTTCATTTATCTAATAGTCCTTATGGGGGGGAAAAAAAAGGACACTTAATACAATAATTTTCTAATAAAAGTAATAATAATAACAGTAATAATTTTCTATCTACTTTTTTAAATCTCTATCTCTATTAGCATAAAAAGAAATTAATAATCCCATCCATTTTCATATCTAACAAACACAATATTATATATTAGCACGATTACAAAAGTATTATACAGAAGAAGAAGCGTGTGTTTAACGTGAGGTGAATCAAGGGCAACTACCCCAGAAGATTGTAAACTTTCTTAAACAGTGAAAGAGAGAGAGAGAGAGAGAGAGAGATTATGTCTGTATTAGTTGAATAAGAATAAGAATAAGAATAAGAAGCCAAGTTAGAAAACATTGAAACATAGAGAAAGGGAAGAGGAAGGAAGGAAGGAAAGGAAGGAAAGAAAGAGAAAATGAGATAAAGGAACGTGCAAGAGAGATCTGTCGTGACGGCAGAACGAACAGGGGCCACCGATTCCTGAGGTGTCGCTTTTCGATGGTCTATTTTTACCGAAGACGAGCCAAGGCAGTCGGGAAGTTGGTATAGCGACGGTTGGTCGCTATTATAAAGCACGGGCCGAGCGTGTTGTAACTCACCGCATGTAAGTGCGCTGTGTCTAAGACACGCTGTGGATATTTTATTCAAAAAGAAAACGCACGCGAAAAGAAAAAAAAAATAAGAAAGGGTGTGAGAGAAAGAGAGAAAGAGAGAGAGAGAGAGAAAGATAGAATATAATCTATCATTACAATCACGTGGAAAATAAGGAAAAAGAGGAAAGAAGAAGAACTTAGAAACTTGCATACATCAAAAAGAAAGAAAGAGAGAAATAGATAAAGATTCTCGTTTTAATTCTACACTGTGATATATAAATCTTTCTTCGAAATCATCAATAAATATATTTATCATTCGATACTCTACTTCTTCATTTTTCTCAAATAAGATAATTCACGTGTGTGAAGACTAAATATATATATATATATATATTTACAAAGAAAAATTATTGGATAAAATCTTTATCTCTCTCTCTCTCTCTTCTTCGTTTTCTTTTTTAGATAATCATAACAGAAAATATTGGAATAAGAAAGTTAGACGGTGGGTGTTTTCTGTTTGATATAAAAATACATTTGATTACCTCTCTCTCTCTCTCTCTCTCTCTTCTCTCCCTATTCGTTAACACACACGTACGAGTAATAAAATAGAAATCGTGTTTTTCTCGTGAAGAAAACAAAAATATAATTATTCATTTTGAGAGATTAGTAAATTGATTAAAGGTGGTTGTTGCTTGCCAACGAGTGATTCAACATAATTACTGTACTTTCAATTCAATCTTTGTACTCACTTCTTCTTCTTCTTCTTCTTCTTCCTTTTCCTCTTCTTCTTCTTCTTCTGAAATGTTTCTCGTCGGCGCCTCGTGCGTGCCAGAGACGAGGAGCAGAAGAGTTTTGCAAGATGCGAATAATTCAGCTCTCACGTTTGAGGGAGCCTTCTTCGTGCCGAGGAATTGCGTATTCCGATTTATTTCGTTCGGAACGAAGCATACTAACGAAAAGCGCGAGTTACGTAAAGTTTAAAGAATTATATTGCGAGAAGTTTGAAAAGCCCGCTTCTAAAATAGTAATATAACGTATAAGTGAGAGTGAAAGAAAGAAAGAAAGAAAGAGAGAAAGAAAGAAAGAAAGAAAGAGAGGGAGAAAGAGAAAGATAGGAAAGCAAAAACCACCGACTACCACCTTGTACGTCAACATCGAAATGAGGAAATCATCATATGATAAGTAAAATCTTCTTGTCTAAATAATTATGAAGAAAAGAGAGTGAGAGTGTGAGAGAGAGAGAGAGAGAGAGAAGATTTATATAAGTCTCTTTCTTTTTTCTTTTTCATCTTCTTCTTCTTCTTTCTTTTTCAATATCATCGAATTCGTTGAAAGCGAAAGATTAGTTTTATTTTTTTTATATGTTATTATTCGTATCTGTTTTTACTTTTCTTTTTTCTCTTTGTTTTTTTTTTGGTGGGGGGGAGTAATCTAACGTGTTTACAGTTTATTCATTGTACGGTGTTGCGATAGGGTTTTGCGTCGTCAAAGATTGGAAAAATTCAAATCATTTTCTTCTTCACGCATTTTATGAAGAAGAAGAAAAAGGGATTATTATTCTTACTCTTTAGTAAGAGCATAAACGAAAATTACGAAATGATTTTTTTTTTGAATTTAGTTTAGTTTAAATTTAAGTTTATTTTTGTGTTAAAAGAGAGAGAGAGAGAAAACAAAACAAAAAGAAAAGAAAAAGAACGTTTGAAATAATCGATCATAAATGTGTATAATAACATATTTGTTTCTAAAAATAATATTAAATATGCAAAAAAAAAAAAAGCTTTTTGTTTGAAACCCGATATTTCTCTCTCTTTTTTTTGCCTTTAAATATAAATAAATAATAAGATATTTATTTATTACGCCAATCTGTCTGATTACTATTGTCTTTGTAATTAACACCATAACATATTATTACCGTTGTTTATTATTGTTTTCTTGTAAACCACAAAAGAAAGAAAGAAAGAAAGAAAGAAAGAAAAAAACAGAGTAAATTAATTGTCGATTAACGATGCATCAAAAACAATGTTTTATTATTTGAGAGATTGAAATATATAATACATTTTATTATCTAATATAAAATTCTAACCGCTCGAAGTTCGATTATTCGAACACATTCGGTGGTTGGTTCGTTCTACTTGGCTCCAGCTTGAAACTCAAACTTCTAGCAAACAAGGTCTATTTAAAGCGACGTATCGATCACACATCATCCCGGATTTTACTTGGATTTAAACGCGAACTAAAACCAATTTTCAATTGCTAAATACACGCACAATGCGTGCGTACATTATAATAATAGATAATCATTTTTTTTTTCTTCCCATAAGAAGAACCCCCTGCCCCAACCACCGTGATCTTCATCGTCGTGCTTGTACTCGTTTAAACAAACAAAAACAAAAAAACAAATAGAAAACGAAGGAAGAAAAGTCATTTACGTTTCTATACTTGAATAAAACGTACATACTCGTACGATTTTTCTCATATAATAATACTAATTCACCTTTTGTATTTATATCGTTTGATAAAACAAGCAAGCAAGCAAAAGCAAGCAAACAAGCAAGAACATTTGTACACATTGTAACAGAAAACTGTTAGATTGAAAAGTAGAAACACATATATATATATATACTTGAATGAAAGGATTTAGGTGAGTGAAAATAACCAGGAAATTCCCAACGGAAATCGACAGTTACTTAACAACGCATGTCTTTCTCTCTCTCTCTCTCTCACACACACACATCGTGTATTTTCAAACGATTACTTCTCTTCCTTTTTATTTCTTTTTCTATCTTTATTTTTTTTTTTAAAACCTAGCATACGTATACTTATTTATATGCTTTTTTTATTACCACCAATATTGAGACGCGTCATCGTTTAAGAATTTCACTTCAATACAATTTTTAATAATAATCATTGAAAACAAAGAAAAAAAAAAGAAAAAGAATATAACGTTCGTTTATATTATTTTTATTTATTAATGTTCTTTTTCTTAATCGTTAAAATGTACATCTTATAAATCTTTCATTTTGATTTCTGTACAATTTACTAACCCCCTACTATCCTACCCCCTTCCCCCCTATTATGACACACCTGTTCTCAATAAGATAAACTTCTTGTGTTTGCTTTTTTCACAAATGTTACACGATGACATTTATATTTCTTTTATTATAAACATCCTGTTAATCAAAAAGAATGAAAGAAAATCAGATAAAAAATATAAAATAATAATTTCGTGATAAATAAATGCAAGAAAGAAAGAGAGAGAGAGAATGATGCGAGAAAGAGAAGAAAAGTCTTTTAGTAAAAGCTTTAGCTAGCTAGCTAGCTAGCTAGCTGGTGTGGTGTGTTACCTCCGTATTACGTTACAACAGATAAATTTAGCATTTCTTTTAGACAGAACGTCGTCTCGTTGTACCGATGCCAATACCGCAACGCGGAATTAATTGGCCGCTTGGAAGGGAACCAATTCTTGACGCCAAAAAAGCTTCATCAGTGGTAGTAGTAGTAGTTTTCATCATCAACATCGTACGAATTTTCCCTCTCTCAAAACTCGTGTGTTTGGCTAACTAACTCACCACGACTACGCGAATATATACGTAAACTTCAGTTAACTAAAATCCAAGGTCCCATCATCATATCCGATGTTTCAAGGTTCTATTAATTATTTCTTCCTTTTTCTTCTTTTTTCTTTTTCTTTTTGTAACTTTTTTAATTGACTCAAAACCATTTCGTAATTGTACAAATGGAAAAGGGGAAAGGGTTTTATTATTAAATTATATTTAATTATTTATTTATAATATTATATTATATTAATTAATAATTATATTATTATTATTATTTTACTGTTTTTATTATTATTTAAATATATATTTATATAATTAATAATTATATTATTATTATTTATTGTACTTATATTTTACTTGTTTTATTTAATTAATTATCAAGGTCTTCTTGTATCTCTCTCTCTCTCTCTCTCTCTCTCTCTATTTCTCTCTATTTCTGTTTGTTATTTAAACAAAATTAAAGATTAATTCGTGGAGGAAAAAAATAATTAAGAATGAAAGTGTAGGAATCAATTGTCGATTATCGTACAAAGTTGGTAGTTAAATATCTCGATGGAAAACAAAATGTTGTATCGCAGTTCACAACGATTAATTTGAGATTAATTTGAGATTAATTTGAGATGAATTTGAGATTAATTTGAGATGAATTTGTTCTTTTTTTCTTCTTATAATTTATTTCTTTCAGATTCAACAACAACGCGACGAAGCAGCGTAATATTTTAACAAGCAATAATACGTCCTACGTTTTAACATCCAACAACAGTAACAATTTAAAGAATGTGAATCAAAAATATATCAGCAGTTTTCAAAGTTGTTACGAAAATTTGCAAGATAAGAGTTATTTGCAAAGGAGCATTTCCGCGGACAATGTAATACGATCGCGCGGATTCAAACCCTCAGACAGGCACGATCCCGTCAAAAGAAACTTTCTCGAGAATCTAACATCGAAAATACTTCATTTCGATATGGTGAGAAAATAATTATTTCAATTCGACGATATACGAGGAGTTCATTTTAATATAAGTTTATGACTAACGATTAGAATATAAAACACATGCCTGGGAATAAATTATGAATAATTCCTTTTGGCACGAATATTTATTTACTTGAAACTTTGTATTATTGTAATGCACAATAATATATATATATCTTTTTTTAATAGTTATTATTATCATACATTTAATACACACGTTCAAAGATACGTTAAATAATTAAAAAATATTCTATATATATATATATATAGAATATTTATAATTTTTAGAATATTCTATATAATTTTTAGAATATTTATATGATTTTTAGAATATTTATATAATTTTTAGAATATTTATATAATTTTTAGAATATTTATATAATTTTTAGAATATTCTATATAATTTTTAGAATATTCTATATAATTTTTAGAATATTTATATAATTTTTAGAATATTTATATAATATATATAATATTTCATATATATATATGAAATAAAATTAATTCACATTAATTTGTATTTTTTTTTTTTTTAAAATAGGAAAGCGGGGAAAGAACTCCGATGAATCTTCAAAAACTGCTTACACCGGCTTCGGATTCGCAAACGACTCTGCATGCAAAAAATAGTGCGTATTTGACGATTTTTCGATAACGAAATTTATAACAATTAATTAGCTGTTTTTTTTCCCTCCCTCTCTCTCTCTCTCTCTTCTTTTTTTCCCCTTTGTATATTTTTCTAGAAAAAATGTTTGCATCCTCGTACTTTTACGCGCCGACCCATCCAACCGTCGAAGATCAAGTTGAACTGGCACGTAGAATTTCGTTATCGTTGAGCGACGTTAAAAATATGAAAAGCAAAGGTCAATCCATGTATGTTAACAGAAAGAAAAGATCCGTCAAATGGATTCACGATGGCAATGGTAAAAAAATAATCCCACAATTTCGAACAACTTTTACATTTTTTTCCTTTATTTCTTTTTTTTATTACACCTTCGTTTAAATTCAAATATATTTTTATAAGAAAAATTGATTATTACGTTATCATTAATTTTAATTATTTAATTTTTGTTTTTTTTGTTTAGGTACTGAAGGTGAAGAGGAACCATCTTCCCCTATGCATAAGGTAAAGAAAAATAAAGAAAAAATAAAGAAAAAAAAAAAAAAAAAAAAAAAAAAAAATAAAGAAAATAACAATAAAATAACAACAAATAAAATAAAAATATAGAAGAAAATCATACTAGATTGTACTACTACTACTATATATATAGTGAAAAAAAACAAATGTATAAATAGGATAAAGTACCTCTGAAGTGTGTAATGAATCCACATGGGAAAGTATTGGATATTCATGGGATTCAGGCTCTTGGTGAAGAAGTTAATATCGAGCCGATGCCCTCCCATCCAGAAAAACTCTTCGACATTGTTCGCGATCTTAACAATCAAAGGGGACGCGGTAAGAAAATATATTACACAACAATTAAATATCTCATTTATAGCTCATTTTTTTCTTATTTCCTTCAAAATACAAAAACACCGGTAACGGTAACGGTAAGTTTCTACGAAGTTAAATAAAAAAAAAAAAGAAAAGAAAAGAAAAGAAAAAAAATCTGTGTCGAGTATGATAAAAATAATCAACATTTGATTTGATGTTATATTATGAAATGATATATCATATCTGTGATAAGATAATGTTTAAGTAAAAAATACAAAATCCTATCAAACATATATAAATATATATATATATAAATTTATATCTGAATATATAATTGATTATATAATTGAATATATAATTGAATATATAAATGAACCTATAAATGAATATATTGAATTATAAATGAACATATAATGAATATATAATTGAATATATAATTGAATATATTATTATATTATATATTAATATATAATTGAATATATAATTATCCTTAATTAATAATTGAATGAAAATAATAACAATGATATATTTTCATTTTAGGTGCTGAAATATTTGCTAAACGTCGAAAAAGGTCAGAGAAATGGGTAGTTGATCAGGATCAAGTTAAAACACCGAGTACCCCAAGTGGTGTAACAAAGATACCCCCTAGTTATCCCTATCAATCGGTAAGATTTCAAATGATGTCGATTAGAAAACTCCCCATATTTTTTTCATTCCTAATACGAATTTACAGGAAATGAACGGTAACGGTAAATATTCGACGTTGCAATCACCTTACCAGCAAACGGATAAATCCATTTATAATCCATTTGCGGTGGATCTTTCTTTAGATAACATCAATTCTCCAGTTACGGGTATGTTTTGTAGAGAAAATTCGATTAATCTCGTAATTTACAACATACACACACACACGCACACACAGACACACATATCACATTTCATTAAATGAAATTTGAACTTTCATTAAATGAAGATTTTTGAGAAATCGATTTAACGAGAATTAGGGGGAGGAAATTAAAAGAAGAAGGAAAGTCAAAAACAACAAGAAGAAAAATAAAAGAACACACAGAAGCAGCCTAGATTTTTCTATGCTAACACGCGCATACGAATCGATTAGTATACCTATTTGATTTTGCTATTTACGTTGCCATCGATCACTTATAAATAATTCAACGGGTCTAAAGGCAAAAGAAGAACGTTCTAGAATTTTCTTAGGCACTTGATAGCTGTTAGTTCTTCATTGTAGGGATCAATGTTAGACTATGTTGGATTAAATCACTTAGGTAAAAGTTCACCAACCCGTCAGGAGTTCCAATTGGCAAGCTACGTTGTTATTTAATCGGTACAACATTCGTGCTTATTTTTTTATATTTTCTTTTTTTTTATATTCGTTTGTCTCGTATATATATATATAATTAATTATTAAAATAATTAATTAATAAAAATATTAAAATAATTAATTAATTAATAAAATATTAAAATAATTAATTAATTAATAATATTAAAAATAATCGTAAATAATAGATTTATCTAGATTTTGATCTTCATTTTATCATCATAATTATTTGTTTTTCAACCGGTACAACACATTCGTGTTCTACGTTTTTTTTTTTTTTTTTTTTTAGATAAAATAATTTATTTAGATATTTCGATTGTATTTAATATAAATCAAATATATATTGAAATGAATGTAAATAATATTTTAGATCGGTTGACAAAATTCGTATAAAATTATCATCGTTATTTCGAATGAATTCGTTTAATAATTTAGGCAGGTCTCATCATAATAATAATAATCATCCTCATCACCATCACCATCACCATCAACAACAACAACAACAACAACAACAACAAACAATATCGTCATCGTTCCTGTCAATTAACTAACGATTGCAATCATTCAACGCAAATCCAAAAAATTTATTTGAGAGAAGTGGCAGTCGGCACAGACACCGATTTTCCAACGATCGAAAACAAATATTACGAATCTAATAAAAAACAGGACGTTGTTGTACGTCGTGGCAACGGTTTCATAAGCAACGGCGTCAAATCAAACAATAACAACAACAACAACAATGTTGTTAACAACGTTGAAAGGCGCTTTAACAAGCTGCTCGGTAACAAAACTAACTCTAACAACGCAACGCAAATTTCTAACACCAATAACAAAGAAATGAAAATACTTATTAACAATAACAGCAGCAACGGCAACAGCATTAGCAACAAGAACAAGAACAAGAATAAGAACAACAACAATCGAGAAATAATCAAACAACGTCTTGGCAATCATTTTTCTCAAGAGAATTTTATCAACGACAGAACAAACAAATTCTGGAATAAATCTCAAGCTATTAAACACGATCGAGATGACATTGAAAGATTGTCGGACAGCGATGACGATGACGACGATGATGATGATGCTGCTGCTAACGAGTATACGCCTGTTCCCGTTAAACAATTGATTCAAGAATTTGAAAAAACTTGTAGACCGGTGTTACAATACAAACAAATAAGTCCTAAAGTTATTCCTATTGTTAAACAATGTCCTATCGATACCGACATCGCGCGTTTCTTTCAAACGAGAACTAATGTTAAATATAATGAGCAAGTACCACGAGATGACATGGAAGAGGAGGAGGAGGAGGATGAGGAAGAGGACGACGATGACGACGATGACGATGACGATGAAGAAGATGATGAAGATGAAGTCGTGGAAAAATATATACGGTGAGAAACTTATATCAGGATTTTATATACAGTCATATTATTATTATTATTATTATTATTATTTAAATTATCTTGATAATATTTTATTCATTTTGTTATTTATATTATTTTAGAGAATTTTTTCTTTTTATACAGTTTAAATATATTATGATTACTAGTCTATTAATATTATTTTGTTCGAAAATTATTTTAATTTAAAAAAAAATAAAAGATAGAGATAGATTATTTTAAAGAATTTTTTTTTTATACAGTTTACATTAGTATTCTTATTATTACTATTCTATTAATATTATTTTGTTCGAAATATTATTTTTAATTTAAAAAAATAAAAGCTAGAGATAGATTATTTTGAGGAATTTTTTTTTTTATGTACAGTTTAAATTATTATTATTATTATTACTATTCTATTAATATTATTTTGTTCGAAATACTATTTTTAATTTAAAAAAAGAAAAAAAAAAAAAGAAGATAGAGATGAATCATTTCGCGAGTATATAAAAAGTA